>NC_080480.1:14986250-15292500 GCF_030265055.1 Doryrhamphus excisus | reverse complement strand
TCCGGTTTCCTCCCACATTCCAAAAACATGCTAGTTTAATTGGCGACTAGCAAAACTAGCAAAACATGCCATGATTCCCGAGTGGTTAGCGCGCAGGCCGCACAGCTAGGAGACCCGAGTTCGATTCCACTCTCGAGCATGTCTGTGTGGAGTTTGCATGAGCGTGGGTTTTCTCCGGGTACTCCGGTTTCCTCCCACATTCCAAAAAATGCTAGGTTAATTGGTGACTAGCAAAACTAGCAAAACATGCAATGACTCCCGAGTGGTTAGCGTGCGGGTCTCACAGCTAGAGGACCCGAGTTCGATTCCACCCTCGAGCATCTCTGTGTGGAGTTTGCATGTTCTCCCCGTGTATGAGAGGGTTTTCCCACATTCCAAAAACATGCTAGGCTAATTAGCGACTCCAAATTGTCCATAGGTATGAATGTGAGTGTGAATGGTTGTTTGTCTATATGTGCCCTGTGATTGGCTGGCCACCAGTCCAGTGTGTACCCCGCCTCTCGCCTGAAGACAGCTGGGATAGGCTCCAGCACCCCCGCGACCCTCGTGAGGAAAAGCGGTAGAAAATGAATGAATGAATGAATAATATATAAAACAATACAAAAGGCTGTCTTCCCAATTGTCTCCATGTCCTCACGTGCTCCAGTCCCGACTAATGCAGCTTTACCAGTGATGGAGATGAGAACAGAGAGCCCATGAAGTAGCGATTAGAAGCGGGGTTAAAAGTGTGATGGATGAACATGGACGGCCAGTGTATGTGTGTGGTCACTTGCACTTTCAGTCACGTCACGGAGGCCTGCAGGAAGTGACGGTGGCGAATGTCAGCAGCCTTTTCCGTAGGAGGACAAAAAGGCATGGAAGGAAGTCACGCACGAAGCCAGGCAGGTCAAAACATTAGAAGTAGTACATTTAGTGTGTGGTAGGTCTGCACGGTGAGCAAGTGGTTAGCACACGGGCCTCACAGCTAGGAGACCCGAGTTCGATTCCACCCTCAGGCATCTTTGTTTGGTGTTTGCATGTTCTCCCTGTGCATGAAAGGGTTTTCTTCGGGGACTCCGGTTTCCTCCCACATTCCAAAAACATGCTAGGCAACTCGCAAAACATGTCATGACTCCCGAGTGGTTAGCATGCAGGCCACACAGCTAGGAGACCCGAGTTCGATTCCACCCTCGGGCATCTCTGTGTGGAGTTTGCATGTTCTACCCGTGCATGGGAGGGTTTTCTCCGGGGATTCCGGTTTCCTCCCACATTCCAAAAACATGCTAGGTTAATTGGTGACGAGCAAAACATGCCAATACTGCTGAGTGGTTAGCGCACAGGCCACACAGCTAGGAGACCCAAGTTTGATTCCACCCTCGGGCATCTCTGTGTGAAGTTTGCATGTTCTCCCCGTGCATGAGAGGGTTTTCTCCGGGGATTCCGGTTTCCTCCCACATTCCAAAAACATGCTAGGTTAATTGGTGACTAGCAAAACATGCCAATACTCCTGAGTGGTTAGCGCACAGGCCACACAGCTAGGAGACCCAAGTTTGATTCCACCCTCGGGCATCTCTGTGTGGAGTTTTCATGTTCTCCCCGTGCATGAGAGGGTTTTCTCCGGGGATTCCGGTTTCCTCCCACATTCCAAAAACATGCTAGGTTAATTGGCGACTAGCAAAACATGCCATGATTCCTGAGTTGTTAGCGGGCAGGCCACACAACTAGGAGACCCGAGTTCGATTCCACTCTCGGGCATCTCTGTGTGGAGTTTGCATGTTCTCCCCGTGCATGAGAGGGTTTTCTCCGGGGACTCTGGTTTCCTCCCACATTCCAAAAACATGCTAGGCGACTAGCAAAACTAGCAAAACATGTCATGACTCCCGAGTGGTTAGCATGCAGGCCACACAGCTAGGAGACCCGAGTTCGATTCCACCCTCGGGCATCTCTGTGCGGAGTTTGCATGTTCTCCCCGTGCATGAGAGGGTTTTCTCCGGCGATTACGGTTTCCTCCCACATTCCAAAAACATGCTAGGTTAATTGGCAACTAGCAAAACATGCCATGACTCCCGAGTGGTTAGCGCGCAGGCCACACAGCTAGAAGACCTGAGTTTGATTCTTTTATACGTAATTACTGCAGAAAGAGCACAGAAATATGACAAGTTTTGTCTTCTATTTGAACCCACGGCTAAAGCAGCGACTCCATCAATAAAATAAGAAACGACAACATTCATTTGATTTAATTGTTTTTGTTTTAGTTTGCCCAAGGGGTCGTCCTAAATTATATAAAAGCTTGAGAGTGAAGAAAAGAACCTCATGCCTGGAGTGCCCTTAAATAGCTGAGATCATTTTAAAAGAGTCTTCCTATTGGATGAGCGTTTGCAGGCAACGGCGCTCCTTTTTTATCCGACGTTGAATCCGCATCGTTTTTTTTTTTCCCACACGTAGAACTCCGAGTAGTCTCTGGTACTGGACTGTGCTGCTCTTAACTTTTGGAGCGTTGTGTAAAAACTAGCAGTTATACTACTTGCACGGCTACTGTCTGTTTATTGTACAAGGCGTCACATGTGTGTATAAACCTTGCCAGCAATTCACAGATGGCGCCGTTTGTCTTTTTTTTTTTTTGCCCCGTGTGGTGCAGATGGACGAAGACGACGACGGATAGCGCTTTTGATGCGTAGCAATCCAACGCTCGTGAAAAATATCACGAGTGATTGACCTCATTTATTTAAATAATAAAGGGGTCTCAAACTTGCGGCCCGCGGGCCAAATGCAGCCCTCGAGATGCTAATTTGAGGCCCCCCACCTTGATACCAAAGTTTAATGTTGAAATGACAGATTAAAGCTGTGTGTACACCGGATACAATTAACATGATTTTGCCATACTGTTACCCCGCCTTGTTTTGCTTTTGGATTAGCAATGAAGCTAAAGGCTTATGACGCTGGGTACAAATAAATTGCAGGAAATGATTTGGAATAAAACGGAAAATACACGTCAAGATAAAGCATCTCATCAAACATGTTGTTAAAGTTACGACGCCGCTCCCAGATGGAACCGAGTATGATGCTAACTTGCTAATTGGGTAAAATTATTAGTTAAAATTATTAGTTTCATTAATGTTCATGTTAAAGGTTAAATAACTGTTAATACTGTACATTTGAATCAGAAAAAAATTATTTCTCTATTTGCTAATTTTTCTTATTTGCTGTTTTATTATTATTTTACTTATTTATTACTGATTGATTGATTTATTGTCTTTATTCTTAATTTGTTAATTTATTTATTTTTTATCTTATTTTGTGTATAGAAAAATAAAAATTAAGATATTTGAGAACAAGTGTGAATGGTTGTTTGTCTATATGTGCCCTGTGATTGGCTGGCGACCAGTCCAGGGTGTACACCGCCTCTCAAGCAGAAGACAGCTGGGATAGGCTCCAGCATATTCCCGCAACCCTAGTGAGGATAAGCGGTAATAGAAAATGGATGGATGATTATTATTTTCGATTACTATTTTATCTTTACAAAATAAAATATTATATTAAGTAGTATCCTCTTGCCCGAAGACAGCTGGGATAGGCTCCAGCACCCCCGCGACCCTCGTGAGGAAAAGCGGTAGAAAATGAATGAATGAATTAAGTAGTATTATCAATTATATTTGTTCTTGGCCATATCTTCCGTAAATTTAACATTCATTTTCACTGCTTCGCGGATGACACCCAGCTCTACCTCTCTTCCAAACCCAACTCTACACTCCCACCCCCCTCCCTCACCTCCTGTCTCTCTGAAATAAAATCATGGTTCACCTCCAACTTTCTGAAACTTAATAGCAATAAAACTGAATTCCTACTCATTGGCACCAAATCCACCCTATCTAAAGTTGACTCCTTTTCTCTCTCCATTGACAGCTCCTTAGTCTCCCCCTCCCCTCAGGTCAAGAGTCTGGGTGTCATCCTCGACAGCACTCTATCTTTTCAATCTCACATCAATAACGTCACCAGGTCTGCTTACTTTCATCTGCGCTCCATTAATCGTCTACGCCCCTCCCTCACCCCCCACACCACCGCCATCCTCGTCCATAGCCTTGTCACTTCCCGCATTGACTATTGTAACGCTCTCCTCTTCGGCCTCCCTCACAAATCCCTCCATAAACTTCAACTGGTTCAGAACTCTGCTGCCCGGATCATCACCAGGACCCCCTCATTCCACCACATCACCCCCATCCTGCAGCAACTCCACTGGCTCCCCGTGACACAAAGAATCACCTACAAAATCCTCCTGTACACCTTCAAGTCCATCCATAACCTTGCCCCCCCTTACCTCTCTGACCTCATCCACACTCTTAAGCCATCCCGTTCCCTCAGATCTTCCTCCTCCATCCATCTCACTGTTCCCTCTGCACGCCTTAGCACTATGGGGAGCAGAGCTTTCAGCCGCTCTGCTCCCCAACTCTGGAACTCATTGCCACCTGACCTCCGTAACTCTGCCACCCTTCCCATTTTCAAATCTCAACTCAAAACCCATCTGTTCAAACTTGCCTATTCCCTTTAACAGTTTCACATGGTCCCCCCTATCCCGATTTCTTGTATGCTTTTATTTATTGTTTGTTGTCTTTTATCTTGTATTTTATATTGGTGTTCTTATCTTCTGTACAGCGACCTTGGGTGTCCTGAAAGGCGCTTTTAAATAAAATGTATTATTATTATTATTATTGTTATGACTATAGAACACATAATTCAAACCCTACGAGATTTTGTAGATTATTGTAGTGCATTAAAAATATTTCTTATTGTATTTATAAATTCTAAAATAAAAATTAAAATAAATAAATAAAAATAAAAAAATCGATTTAAAAAAATAAAATAATAATAAAATAAAAACTATTTATAAATTAATATTTATTAACAACCATCCTGCATTTATTTGGAATACAGTAAATTATGAGGAAAAAGCGGTAGAAAATGAATGAATGAATGAATATTTGAGAACAGTGGTATGTTTTATCAGATATTTTGGTGTTTGAAAACCTGATGCGGCCCGGCTTCACCCAGAAACCTAGTTCCGGTGGCCCCCAGGTAAATTGAGTTTGAGACCCCTGATTTAGATACTCTGACATTTTGCAGGACATTTTCTTTAAATGTCATTATAAGGCATGTAACTGAGTCAGTGCTTTCTTTTTTTTTTTTTTTTCTTTTTTTATGTCACAATATTGGCGGCACGGTGGTCGAGTGGTTAGCGCGCAGACCTCACAGCTAGGAGACCAGGGTTCAATTCCACCCTCGGCCATCTCTGTGTGGAGTTTGCATTTTCTCCCCGTGCATGCGTGGGTTTTCTCCGGGTACTCCGGTTTCCTCCCACATTCCAAAAACATGCTAGGTTAATTAGCGACTCCAAATTATCCATAGGTATGAATGTGAGTGTGAATGGTTGTTTGTCTATATGTGCCCTGTGATGGGCTGGCCACCGGTCCGGGGTGTACCCCGCCTCTCGCCCGAAGACAGCTGGGATAGGCTCCAGCACCCCCGCGACCCTCGTGTGGATAAGCGGTAGAAAATGAATGAATATTTAAGCATTATTAGAGCCCTCTAGACATGAAATAACACCCCTATATTGACTTTTAAACTCGTATTACCCAAATTTGTAAATAAAAGAAAATAAAACCTTTTAGGGGCTGCACAGTGTTCAAGTGGTTAGCACGCAGACCTCACAGCTAGGAAACCCGGGTTCAATTCCACCCTCGGCCATCTCTGTGTGGAGTTTGCATGTTCTCTCCGTGCATGCGTGGGTTTTCTCTGGGTATTCAGCTAGGATAGGCTCCAGCACCCCCCGCGACCCTCATGAGGAAAAAGCAGTAGAAAATGAATGAATGTCACGATATTCCTAAATTATATTTAGTTGTGGTTGAAGCCCATAAAGTTGATGCATTTGCAAGCTGGTAGCCGCTAGCCGGAACTGAAGTGACCTCATACTACGGTTGCATGAGGTTTCTGCAGAACGTCTCCTCCATGCATGAGCTCCCCCCCCCACACCGACTCCCCTTTTAGCAGCAGAACTCCCAGCATAAGTGAATGCAGCCCATCCCAAACATTGCACAGATGTTGCGACCTCGGTTGTAAAAAAGTTTATCCATCACTCATTTTGTGTGTGTGTGTGTGTGTCGCCTCAGGGTACCTTTGTGCGGCAGGTAACGTGTGTGGGCATGTCACTCAAACATTCCGCCGATGCTCCGCTGTGTCTTTTCTGATGCCTGATCAGAATTCATCATTGACACTTTTCCTTCATCCTTTGGCATGCTTTCATTGTGTGCTCAGCATAGCGATGAACTGCGTGTTTTCTAAAATGTGTGTGTGTGTGTTCATCCATACATGTGTCTAGATGGGTGTGCAGAAAGGCTTCAGTCAGCCTTGAGAATATATTAGATATGTTGTTTGAGCTTCGGAGGATTAGGGAGTGGAGGGAAGACGGGGGTGGGGAGTGGGGGGGGGGGGGTGATGTGTTCCAGGCTGGTGCTCCACCAGCCTTCAGCTTGTGACTGCAAATCAGTTTTTTGTTTATCTTAAAGTATACCATCTGTGTATGAGTGTGTGTGCAGCGGTATTCTGTAGGTCATGGTCTTTCGACAAGAAGCTCTCCATCTGTCATTAAAAGAAGCTAACAAAGGGATCTACAGTACTTGCCCCCCCCCCCCCTCCCTCCCACCCATAAGCCTATGTTTTTTATTGGTTATTTATTTAGCTGCCTCAAGCTAAAGTTTTTATGCTGTTTTACAAAGACTCGGTACAGCAAAGACAGCATCGTTGATTTAGCTGCCAGGAAAAATCAGCAGAAAATGGACTTTTCACACAGCCATCGAACCGTTGACTTTAGCTAAATCGGGATTTTTGGGGTCATATACCACATTGCAGTTATGTTTACACTCAGCAGAAATGTGATTATACAGTCTTACAAAAAAAATAAAAATACCACTTCCACACAGGATAGGAGGATAGCTTTTTTTTATTCTTATACTACATTGCAGTTATGTTTACCCTCAGCAGAAATTTGATTATACAGTCTTACAAATTTTTTTACCACTTCCACACAGGATAGGAGGATAACTTTTTTCATATATCACATTGCAGTTATGTTTACACTCAGCAGAAATTTGATTATACAGTCTTAAAAAAAACAACCCCAAATTTACCACTTCCACACAGGATAGGAGGATAGCTTTTTTATCTTCATATACTACATTGCAGTTATGTTTACCCTCAGCAGAAATTTGATTATACAGTCTTACAAAAAAAATAAAAATACCACTTCCACACAGGATAAGAGGATAACTTTTTTCATATATCACATTGCAGTTATGTTTACACTCAGCAGAAATTTTATTATACAGTCTTACAAAAAAAACAACAACCCCAAATTTACCACTTCCACACAGGATAGGAGGATAGCTTTTTTTATTCTTATACTACATTGCAGTTATGTTTACCCTCAGCAGAAATTTGATTATACAGTCTTACAAAAAAAACAAATGTACCACTTCCACACAGGATAGGAGGATAATGTTTTTTCATATATCACATTGCAGTTATGTTTACACTCAGCAGAAATTTGATTACACAGTCTTACAAAAAAAATTTACCACTTCCACACAGGATAGGAGGATAACTTTTTTTTCATATATCACATTGCAGTTATGTTTACCCTCAGCAGAAATTTGATTATACAGCCTTACAAAAAAAAACAAATGTACCACTTCCACACAGGATAGGAGGATAACTTTTTTTCATATATCACATTGCAGTTATGTTTACACTCAGCAGAAATTTGATTATATAGTCTTACAAAAAAAATCCCAAACTTACCACTTCCACACAGGATAGGAGGATAACTTTTTTTTTTTTTTTGCTCTCTCATGTTGAACATGCCATGGCTGACTTCCTGGAGTGTTAAGGTAATGTAATGTAATTGACCGTGATATTGTATGAGACGACTGTCTCCCACATTCCTCCCACATTCCAAAAACATGCTAGGTTAAGTGGCGATTCCAAATTGTCCATAGGTATGAATGTGAGTGTGAATGGTTGTTTGTCTATATGTGCCCTGTGATTGGCTGGCCACCAGTCCAGGGTGTACCCCGCTTCTCGGCCCGAAGACAGCTGGGATAGGCTCCAGCACCCCCCTCCCACGACCCTCGTGAGGATAAGCGGTAGAAAATGAATGAATGCTATGACTTAATAAGACCATTTAAGCCAATCAGAAGACAGAAGATAGTCAATACACAGGAAAGTGGAAGAGTAGTTCATCAGCGCTGACCTTTCTTCAGGGAAGAATAAGATCAGAGTAAGATTAAGTGAACTAAACAAAATGGCGTGCAGGACATGGCTGCAGCCAGCAAAGGCCTTCTAGCATCCTGTTAAAAAATATAATGGTCATATTCATTGATGGCGATGGTTGATATTTTCTGCAAAAATGCAACCAATCAAGAAGGTTGACGTGGTAGCCAATCAGTCATTCCACAAGCCGATATAGCTAAGAGTTGAAACAAATATTAATGGACGAACGGAGAACTACACCCGCTCCCTTTTTAAGAGCGATTGAAATTTTATTGAGGTGAATTGCGACGACAAGCACACACCAAAGTGCTCACATATGCTGGGGTTTGTCCTCGTTCTCCCTCTTCTCTGAGCATCCATCATGTATCCCAACTCACTTCCCAGCCAGCGAGGAGAGCAGAGGAGAGAGGATCCAATTTCCCCGAGTCAACACTGCATAAGTGATGTAGGAAGTGGCAAGCCAGCTATCAGTCAAAAGCATCTTCCAGTCCACTCCCCCCCCCATCGCTACGTGGTATTGATTTTTCGGGCCGACAAGAGTTGCGATCCCTGGCGCCAATGTGTGTTTGCCTGCCGGGGGCCTTGTACGATTGTCGTGTATGTTATGGCTGTCATGTATGTGCGGTCATTAGCTCGCAATACGGGGTCGACTGCTACATCCCTTATTGATGGCGGCCTTGAGTGGAAATACATTGAAGGTGCTTTGGTCATGTGGTATTGACTCGGGATGGAATGTAACGTTCTGTACAGAACCGAAATAAAATATGGATCATTCTGAACACGTTAAAAGCCTAATGAAGGGTTTTTACACGTGCAGTGTAGTATTGCTGGGATGACATTTTTGGCTTCCTCTGTCCCCTCTTAAACCAAGATCAATCAGGCATGTTGTTGCGGTCTTCTGTTACTTCCGTTCGGTGTTGTCTCCCTCTTAAATTAAACCAAGCAGGTGATGGCTGTCTTTTTTATTGCTTTTTTTCTCCATCTGTCCCCTCTGAAATGAATATATCAAATTAATTCAAAGTTAAACGAATTCAGTGTTATTGTCTTCTGTTGTTGTTTTGGGTTGCTCTATTTTTCCCTCTGCCTGTCCCCTCTTAAACCAAGATCAATCAGGCATGTTGTTGCAGTCTTCTGTTACTTCCGTTAGGTGTTGTCTCCCTCTTAAATGAAGCCAAGCAGGTGACGGCTGTCTTTTTTTTACTGCTTTTTTCTCCATCTGTCCCCTCTGAAATGAATATATCAAACCAATTCAAAGTTAAACGAATTCAGTGTTATTGTCTTCTGTTGTTGTTTTCGGTTGCTCTATTTTCCCTCTGCCTGTCCCCTCTTAAACCAAGATCAACGAGGCATGTTGTTGCGGTCTTCTCTTACTTCCGTTCGGTGTTGTCCCCCTCTTAAATGAAGCCAATCAGGTGACAGCTGTCTTTTTTTACTGCTTTTTTCTCCATCTGTCCCCTCTGAAATGAATATATCAAACCAATTCAAAGTTAAACAAATTCAGTGTTATTGTCTTCTGTTGTTGTTTTCGGTTGCTCTATTTTTCCCTCTGCCTGTCCCCTCTTAAATGAAGCCAAATCAAGCTCCAGCAGGTGTTCACCTCGTTACTGTCATGGCATGATGTGTGATTCCAATTAGCAGCGGCCGGGAAGGTCAATCAGTGTAAGTGGCCTCTTACTCTCGGCACACACGATGACTGTGATTTTTAGTACCATCAGTTGTTTGGTTTTTAATAGCAAGCAGACGAAAAGGGAGGGAAAACGTCAGATTTTTTCAAGAATTCAATTTTAGTGGACGAGGTCAGACGGCGATGTAGTCGAACGTCTGTTGGGTGAGGAGGAAGAATGGAGGCCAGTGGTGTTGGCTGTCAAGCAACACTAAATAAACAACTAAAAATAAACCCTAGCAATCTCAATTAAACTTATCAGGCTTTGCCTCGGCGGCAGAAGCACCGCCGTGGAATCGCTGGCACCAGAATGGATGCCTTTAATTTTAAATCCATTGAGTTTGGCCGTCGTAGTCATTAGGGTTGGAAATGTATAGCACGGGTGTCAAACTCAACAGTTGGCCCCCCATAAGCCTGGAAATAATGCATGTCAAAAAGACACTTAAATAAAAATATATTGATCATTCATTGATTCATTTTCTACCGCTGGAGCCTATCCCAGCTGTCTTCGGGCGAGAGGCCGATAGTCAACTCGGGAGTCATGGCATGTTTTGCTAGTTTTGCTAGTCGCCAATTAACCTAGCATGTTTTTGGAATGTGGGATGAAACCGGAGTACCCGGAGAAAACCCTCCCATGCACGGGGAGAACATGCAAACTCCACACAGAGATGGCCGAGGGTGGAATTGAACTCGGGTCTTCTAGCTGTGTGGCCTGCGCGCTAACCACTCTGGAGTCATGGAATGTTTTGCTAGTCGCCAATTAACCTAGCATCTTTTTGGAATGTGGGAGGAAACCGGAGTACCCGGAGAAAACCCACGCATGCACGGGGAGAACATGCAAACTCCACACAGAAATGCCCATAGGTGGAATCGAACTCGGGTCTTCTAGCTGTGTGGCCTGCGCGCTAATGACTCGGGAGTCATGGTATGTTTTGCTAGTTTTGTTAGTCGCCATTTAACCTAGCATGTTTTTGGAATGTGGGAGGAAACCGGAATCTCTGAAGAAAACCCTGTCATGCACGGGGAGAACATGCAAACTCCACACAGAAATGCCCATGGGTGGAATTGAACTCGGGTCTTCTAGCTGTGTGGCCTGCGCGCTAACCACTCTGGAGTCATGGCATGTTTTGCTAGTCTCCAATTAACCTAGCATGTTTTTGGAATGTGGGATGAAACCGGAGTACCCGGAGAAAACCCTCCCATGCACGGGGAGAACATGCAAACTCCACACAGAAATGCCCGTGGGTGGAATCGAACTCGGGTCTTCTAGCTGTGTGGCATGCACGCTAACCACTCGGGAGTCATGGCATGTTTTGCTAGTTTTTTTTATACTTTCCACTTGATGTTAGCTCTCTTCTTTTCGAATATAGTGGGCGGGCTCTGAAGTGTCGCCCTCTGCGGGTTGCCTCGATGCCAACATCGGGGGCTGTAGTGTAAGCGGCGGGTGTCGCTGAGGCCGCACCTCCAGAGGGTCTGTCTGGTATTGGAGTCTTAGTTCCATTGGGTACACAACATCAACAAACATACACAAGCATCCCCATTGCAGCCTGCAGCCATGTAAGCGAATGCAGGCGAACGGCACACCTGTTTCCCACACACTTAAACACACACAGTCGCATCTGCAGAGCCCGAGGGGGGGGCTTAGTGGCACGCGGCATGAGGTGCCTCTGAATACAATCTGAATACTCATTATTAGCACATCGTCTTAATCCAGGGTTCAACAAGATCATCATGTTTGAAGCGCAATGTCAACAATGGACGTGGTTAAATAACACGCTGCGATGTCAGTGTAGAATTTATTGTATCTTGGAAGTAAAATAGAGAAAGGACAACACGGCGTCAAATGTTAGCATGTGTTAAACAGGAATTCAGAACATTCAGAAAGAGAGTCATAATAGATAAGGCAATAGATGAATCGTTCATTCATTCATTCATTCATTTTCTACCACTTATCCTCACGAGGGTCGAACTCGGAATTGAACTCGGGTCTCCGAACTGTGAGGCCTGCATGCTAACCACTCGTCCACCATGCAGCCTGAGAAGAAGCACATAAAAGCAAAAAAAAAACATTAAAAATACCACTTCCACATGGAATGAGAGGAGAATTTTTTTTTCTGTTTTTTTTTTTTACACCCTGGACTGGTCGCCAGCCAATCACAGGGCACATATAGACATGTGGGAGGAAACCGGAGTCCCAGTAGAAAACCCACGCATGCACGGGGAGAACATGCAAACTCCACACAGAGATGGCCGAGGGTGGAATTGAACTCGGGTCTCCGAACTGTGAGGCCTGTATGCTAACCACTCATCCACCGTGCAGCCTGAGAAGAAGCACATAAAAGTAAAAAAAAAAATACCACTTCCACATGGAATGAGAGGAGAATTTTTTAATTTTTTTACACCCTGGACTGGTCGCCAGCCAATCACAGGGCACATATAGACATGTGGGAGGAAACCGAGTCCCAGGAGAAAACCCATGCATGCACGGGGAGAACATGCTAACTCCACACAGAGATGGCCAAGGGTGGAATTGAACTCGGGTCTCCGAACTGTGAGGCCTGCGTACTAACCACTCGTCCGCCATGCAGCCTGAGAAGAAGCACATATAAGCAAAAAAAAAAAAATTAAAAATACCACTTCCACATGGAATGAGAGGAGAATTTTTTTTTCATTTTTTTTTTACACCCTGGACTGGTTGCCAGCCAATCACAGGGCACATATAGACATGTGGGAGGAAACCGGAGGAAACCAGACCATGCTAACTCCACACAGAGATTGAACCCGGGTCTCCTAGCTTCCCTTGAACATTGTCTGCAGCAATTACATATTTCAATTTAACAACATCCAACGGTTGTTTGGATTTGTATTGGATCCCATTAAACGTGTGTGCTTAATAAAGTGTCTGGTGGGTGTATAATATCCAATATGCATATCCACAAGCTTTAATTAATTCTCCGGATTGAAGTGTAATTGAATAAATCACCCGCAGGCATGAACCTTATTGGATGACAAGAGAGAATAAAAGTAAAAGGAATGATATACTTCTACATTGTCACATCAGGTATATTATAGAGCTTCCACGATGGGCTCCATTTTGGCACGTGAAGCAATTAATAACCACGGGATGGTCGAGGGAAATTAAGAAAAAAACAAATTAGACTCCGGGGAAATAATGTGTTGGAGATGATGAGCGTGCACGTGAGCTAAAGTGCCGAGTGAGCAGATCTTCATACATGAAGTCATGCAGTTTGTGTCCATGTGTGTGTGTGTGTGTGTGTGTCTGCAGAGGTGCTTTCAAGGACGCTTGTGTGACTGCAAATGACTCATCCCATGTTACTTGGTATGGAGGACCAAAACTGCCAAAATAATAAATAAATAAATAAATATATAAAATATAAAAGCAAAAATAAATACAAAAATAAAAAAACAAGATTCAAAAATTAAAAATAAATACAAAAATAAATGTAGAAATAAATACAAAAATAAATATATAAATAGAATTACATATCAATAAATAAATAAAATCACTCTGCTCTCATATGTATTTATTTCTTGCAGCAGACAATGTCAGCTTGAAATGCAGAAGGAAAAACTATTCAAATGAGGGGGCGGTCCTAAGTGTGTCTTTTTTATTTTTGTATTTATTTCTACATTTATTTTTGTATTAATTTTAAATTTTTGAATCTTGTTTTTTATTTTTGTATTTATTTTTGCTTTTATATATTTATATATATATATATATTTTTTTTGTTTTTATTTCCATTTATATTAATTTTTTTGTATTTAATTTTTTGATTTTTTTTCATTTTTGTTTTTATTTCCACTTTTATTTATTTATTTATTTATTATTTTGGCAGTTTTGGTCCTCCATTACTTGGTGTTACGTGGTGGTGGTGGGGGGGGGGGGGGGGGGGGGGGGATGGACGTTGCAAAAGATGGAGCATTTCCACAGAAGTACAGGTGTTTATTTAAAGTCACGATCGATGTCTTCAAAAGATCGATACCCTCACCACAAATATAAGCTAATTCCTAAGTTAGTATACTACTTCCCTTCCCGTTTTTGAAAAAGTCGAGTCAGCATGAGGCAAAGGTTCACCCTCCCCCACACGCAGCAAACCCGTGCTGACCCCCCCCCCCCCCCCCCTCGTTCTCATGTTTTTCAGCTCATTTGCCGCTGTGTGGGGGTCACCGTTTACGCTGTGGGGTCGCCGTACAGCTGCCACATTGTCTCATCCTCGTGCTGCATCCTCGACGCTACAAAGCGATCAGATCCTTCGCACTAGCCAGCACGGATATTCAACAAACGCGTCCCGTTGTTCGGCTTCTGCTTTTTTTTTTTTGAAAACCGAGAGATGCGGTTGCGCATCCTCTTTTTTTCGCTCCACAACGTGACACATCTCAGATTGTGAGAGTAGACAGTAGACGCACACGCAGACAAAAATATCCCGGCGTACGTAGAGAACAAAGACACAAAGTGAGGAAGACTCATCCATGTTTTGTTCAAATATGTGACATGTTTATTTTTATAACACCCAAGGAGCTATTTTTATCTTTTAATACAAAAACGTAACTTTGATGAAAATTATTCATGATCCGTAAATCTATTGGGCTGCACGGTGGACAAGTGGTTAGCACGCAGACCTCACAGCTAGGAGACCCGGGGTTCAATTCCACCCTTGGCCATCTCTGTGTGGAGTTTGCATGTTCTCCCCGTGCATGAGAGGGTTTTCTCCCACATTCCAAAAACATGCTAGGTTAATTGGCGACTAGCAAAACTAGCAAAACATGCCATGACTCACGAGTGGTTAGCACGCAGGCCACACAGCTAGGAGACCCGGGGTTCAATTCCACCCTCGGCCATCTCTGTGTGGAGTTTGCATGTTCTCCTCGTACATGAGAGGGTTTTCTCCGGGGATTCCGGTTTCCTCCCACATTCCAAAAACATGCTAGGTTAATTGGCGACTAGCAAAACATTCCATGACTCCAGAGTGGTTAGCGCACAGGACACACAGCTAGGAGACCCGAGTTCGATTCCACCCTCGGGCATTTCTGTGTGGAGTTTGCATGTTCTCCCCGTGCATGACAGGGTTTTCTCCGGGGATTCCGGTTTCCTCCCACATTGCAAAAACATGCTAGGTTAATTAGCGACTCCAAATTGTCCATCGGTATAAATGTGAGTGTGAATGGTTGTTTGTCTATATGTGCCCTGTGATTGGCTGGCCACCAGTCCAGGGTGTAAAAAAAAAAAAAAAACGAAAAAAACATTTCTCCTCTCATTCCATGTGGAAGTGGTATTTTTAATTATTATTTTTTTTAATATCTAAAAAAGTGCTGCATAGGTTTAGTCCTTATATACTAAGACCTGCTACAGTCAATAGTTCCAAATGTACTAGAAAAAAAGTATAATGAAAAACTTGAAAAAAATATGGATGTATGTATGATGACATAAAACAATATAACATTTAAATTCAGCAGATTCTTGTATGAAAATCTACAAACCTTAACCCATATATTTATATAATAATATATAATATATATAATAATATTAATAATATAATAATATAATAATATTCTATATATAATACACACTCAAATTTGCTACAAAATCGTCAACTGGTCTAACTATGCTTGTGATAAAGCAAGGTGCAATTCCAACTGCATATGTAGATATTGTTTATGACACTCTTGTTTACACAGCTGGCATACTGAGCTTTTATTTTGAAGGCTGGTAGAAACAACCCTTACATTAAAGTAAGGGAGCTTTAGGTCCACCTACAAAAAAACGTAACCTGCGTCAACAATGGTGCGATTTTCTCTTTCGCACTGCCCCCAGTTTTTTGGCAGAGGACATGTGCTGACCCCCCCCCCCAAGCCAAAACGCTATACAAGATCAAGATGCCGTCAGAATGGCCGCCGTAGTGACAACATTCTCACATAATGAAGCCTTAATAGTTGCAGGACCGCCGTACCTCCTTTTAAACCCTGTCAGAACCTCCTCGCAATCCCTCCCCGTTTCTGCTGCTATCATTTAATGAGCCTTTTGCCGTCTCACACACACACACACACACACACACACACACACACACACACACACACACTTACACACACACACACACATATATATTTGTGTGTGTATTTGCATGCGTCTTATGTTTATAATCTCGTCCTGTTATCAGTGGCGTCCAGCTTTATGAATAAACTTGAAGAAAGGTCAGCGCTGATGAATTAAAATTTGCTTCCTGTCTGGAAATGACAGCCGCTTGTAATCTGGGTGTGCATTTTGATTGACATGTTTGATCGTAGCATTTAGGTTTAAAAAAAAAAAAAAAGAAAAAAATGAAGATGGAGCTGTTTGCTTGGGAGACTAAAATCAATTGAAGGGAGTTTTGTGATTAGTTTTGCTTGCATGTGCAAAGTGCTGTCGTGCTTTGTTTGCAGTGTTTGCACACTGATGACTATCTTAAAGGATTATGTTGCTGCTTCTGGTGGTTGGTGTTTTTATCTCCTTTTAATCAGATTAGTTAGGCTAGGCATTTGCATTATGTGGGTGCTGTGTGTCAACTTTAGGTCATGGCGAGGGTCACGGTGTGATTATTAGCAATGTGTCGTCAAGGCGTGGTCGCATATAAACTTAAAGTCAGGAAACTGACTTCTCGTAGAAAATGAATGAATTCAAATTAAATAAAATTAAATAAAATTAAATAAAAATAAAAATAAAAATAAAATTAAAATTAAAATTAATTAAAATTAAAATTAAAATTAAAATTAAAATTAAAATTAAAATTAAAATTAAAATTAAAATTAAAATTAAAATTAAAATTAAAATTAAAATTAAAATTAAAATTAAAATTAAAATTAAAATTAATTTACATTTGTGCCCTGTGATTGGCTGGCGACCAGTCCAGGGTGTACGCCTCTCACCCAAAGACAGCTGGGATAGGCTCCAGCACCCCCCACGACCCTCGTGAGGAAAAGCGGTAGAAAATGAATGAATGAAAATTAAATAAAATTAAATAAAATTAAATAAAATTAAATAAAATTAAATAAAATTAAATAAAATTAAATAAAATTAAAATTAATTTACATTTGTGCCCTGTGATTGGCTGGCGACCAGTCCAGGGTGTACGCCTCTCACCCAAAGACAGCTGGGATAGGCTCCAGCACCCCCCACGACCCTCGTGAGGAAAAGCGGTAGAAAATGAATGAATGAAAATTAAATAAAATTAAATAAAAGTAAATAAAAGTAAATAAAAGTAAATAAAAGTAAATAAAATTAAATGAAATTAAATAAAATTAAATGAAATTAAAATTAATTTACATTTGTGCCCTGTGATTGGCTGGCGACCAGTCCAGGGTGTACGCCTCTCACCCAAAGACAGCTGGGATAGGCTCCAGCACCCCCGTGACCCTCGTGAGGAAAAGCGGTAGAAAATGAATGAATGAATTAAATAATAATTTACAATAAAATGAAATAAAATGAAATAAAATGAAATGAAATGAAATTAAATTAAATTAAATTAAATTAAATTAAATTAAATTAAATTAAATTAAATTAAATTAAATTAAATTAAATTAAATTAAATTAAATTAAAACACTTTTTTGTGTCTTTACTTTATTTGCCTTTTATTTAACCTACAAATGTGTCAAATCATTTTGCCTGACACCCATAGGTGCCCAAACTTTTTCCATCAAGGGTTGCATACAGAAAAATGGATGGATATAAAGTTAGGTCATTATTGTCGGGCTTTGCTTGTTTATTTTTCTAAAACGTCTACCATGATGCTGTGACACATTACCGAATAAGCTAGCCGGCCTTGGCGTCTGTCACTTTTATACATGAATGGATTTTTTTCCCCCCGCTTCTTCCTGGCACAGTGTTCCCACAGTGAGGTTGTGCAATAGCGCAGAAACATTGATTTGTATTTCTTTATTTATTTTCCGACTTGTTTACACTGAACCTAACAACCCTGGCATGATGCCGCCGCCACGATGATTTGTGTAACTTGCAGCCGTCCTCTACATCAGCGCCTTTAGAAGGAGGTCCGGTTTGTTGTGGTTGCTACTTTATCTCAGACATCGATTCCTCGCCCGCGATGATCTGAGTCCGACAGTGAACAAGCTGCGTCAAGAATCCGGATCATCCACTTGTTACTTGGGAAGTCAATGCTGACAATCATGATTGCATTTTTTTTTAAAAGCAGATATTAGTACCATAAAAGTAAAAGTACTATAAAAGTTTTATCAGTGCTTTGATGCAGTATCCCTTCCGGCACATTAAGCTGCACATTAAGCCTACATAGTGGATCGGGTCTAGGATTTGTCATTAATGACTGTAGTGAATCAGCCAGCCAAATGTCTCACTATAATAAATCTTCTGGAGACGCTCCTAAACAAACATGGTTCCCACTTACATGGCCCGGTGATGGAGTAGCTTCGGAAGAAGGCCAAATGCAGTCCCTCTTGGGAATTGTGTGAGATTGCTGAGACGAGCTGTCGCTAACTTGAAATGATTTGTGGAATATACGTTGCAGAAGACCATGAAAGTATGGTCTAAATTAGTGGTTCTTAACTGGTTTTTCCACCATTACCCCTCAATGATAAGCATTTTTTCTCAATTCAAACTTCTCAAATATCTTATATAGGGACTGTTTACAAGACACTTCGAAAGTGGTGGCAACAACAAAAGGCTATACAACAAACTCGGCCACCTAACATACAACCAAATGACCCAGGGAACAAAAATACACATTGTACTTCATGACATTGCAAAATAAATGCTGCTCTTTAATACAGCTGAAAAGCAGAGTTTCCAGAAATGCTGCAAACATTAAAGAGAAAATTTTTAATACTGGTTCTCAACTGGTTTTTCCACCATTATCCCCTCAATGATAAGCATTTTTCTCAATTCAAACTTCGCAAATATCTTATATTGGAACTCTTTGCAACACACTTTGAAAGTGGTGGCAACAACAAAAGGCTATACTATAAACTCGGCCACCTAGCATACAACCACCTGACCCAGTTTTTCCAACAGGGGAGGGAACAAAAATACACATTGTACTTCATGACATTGTAAAAGAAATGCTGCTCTTTAACACAGTTGAAAAGCAGAGTTTCCAGAAATGCTGCAAACATTAAAGAGAACATTTTGAATACTGGTTCTCAACTGGTTTTTCCACCATTACCCCTCAATGATAAGCATTTTTCTCAATTCAAACTTCTCAAATATCTTATATTGGGACTGTTTGGAACACACCTCAAAAGTGGTGGTAACAACAAAAGGCTATACAACAAACTCGGCTACCAAACATACAACCACCTGACCCAGTTTTCCCAACAGGGGAGGGAACAAAAATACACATTGTACTTCATGACATTGCAAAAGAAATGCTGCTCTTTAATACAGTTGAAAAGCAGAGTTTCCAGAAATGCTGCAAACATTAAAGAGAACATTTTGAATACTGGTTCTCAACTGGTTTTTCCACCATTAGCCCCTCAATGATAAGCATTTTTTCTCAATTCAAACTTATCAAATATCTTATATTGGGACTGTTTGCAAGATACTTTAAAAGTGGTGGCAACAACAAAAGGCTATAGTACATAATCGGCCACCGAACACACAAATGACCCAGTTTTCCCAACAGGGGAGGGAACAAAAATACACATTGTACTTCATTCATTCATTTTCCTCACAAGGGTTGCGGGGGTGCTGGAGCCTATCCCAGCTGTCTTTTGGGCGAGAGGCGGGGTACACCCTGTACTGGTCGCCAGCCAATCACAGGGCACATATAGACAAACAACCATTCACACTCACATTCATACCTATGGACAATTTGAAGTCGCTAATTAACCTAGCATGTTTTTTGGAATGTGGGAGGAAACCGGAGTACCCGGAGAAAACCCACGCATGCACGGGGAGAACATGTAAATTGAACTGTGGTTTCCTAGCTGTGAGGTCTGCGTGCTAACCACTCGACCACCGTGCCGCCTATCTGTAAAGCACTGAAATCTAAAGTGCAGGAACGCCTTAAGGAAAGGTATGGAATATTCCCAGAGTGTGTTTCCTTGTTTGTTATCAAGGAGATCTTAATGGGTTCCTGGACTCGAGCTTAATACTAATCATAATAATCTTTCATTGCATATTATAATACTTCAAATCCAAACAGTCAGCGCTTTATAATCTTTTGTTTGGTATTATTATTAGTAAAAAAAAAAAAACTAGAATATTCCCGGGAAAATGAACAGAATATGTTGGTCTGAGCTGAAATGAATACAATCCCATCACAGTTGCATTGGCCCTCAAGGCAGGTCAGCCCAATCCGCCAGATGGTCCGGTTCAGCCTTGACCACAGGAACTCGGATCACGCACTAGGTGACACGAATATTTACAGGAAAGGCTCCCTAATTAGCCCCGCTAGGCTAACTCTCTTCACGTTGCAGTGTGGTCTCCTTTAAGATTATGCCGCTTTTATTTTCCCCTTGTAAATTCCAAAGTCGCCAGGACAATAGAATTATGGAAATTGTTATTCTTAGCTTGTCCTCAAAGCCCACAGTGGGTATGGATCTCTTCCCAAACATGGTCGCCGAGAGACTCATTGCTATGGTCAAGAAGGTAGTTTTATGTAAGATTTTATGTAAGATTTTTTCCATAGTCGGAATACCCGATAAATAAATTGAGGACTATAAATTTTTGTTGATATCCGATTCCCAGATAACGGAGCCAAAATGTTCCGGACAAATCTTTGATAAGAAGAAATTGGATAACAACCATGTCCCTTGATCAACCTCAAGAGGTTTCTACAACAGCGTGTAAGTACCCCCCTCCCCCCACCCCCTCAGTGACTTTTGAGCAGTTTAATTGGGCAATTAGTAAGCACTTTGCCGCATCCTCTTGTCAAGGACGTCGACTATTTTGTAACGAGAAGAGCTTTGAATAGGGATGCGGATAATAATCCATTTTAAGACTTCCGAAGATTTTTCCGAAGAAATTCAATACAATTTTCAAGTCGCTTAAAAAGTAGATTGTAAAGCCGACACTGTTATTAAGAATCGAGGTTTTAAAAATGTGAGAAAAATGTATGGTCATATCACCTTGTACTTCAGTACGAGGTACATTATTCAAAAAAAAAAAACGAAAAAAAAACCTTAAACTGTATTATGGAAAGCAGGAAGTGAACAAATTAAACAGTTACTGATTGTAAAAGTAAAATATATTAGGAAAGCAGGAAGTGAACAAACGTAACAGTTACTGATTGTCAAAGTTAACTATATTAGGAAAGCAGGAAGTGAACAAATGTAACAGTTACTGATTGTAAAAGTAAACTATATTAGGAAAGCAGGAAGTGATCAAACGTAACAGTTACTGATTGTCAAAGTAAACTATATTAGGAAAGCAGGAGGTGAACAAATGTAACAGTTACTGATTGTCAAAGTTAACTATATTAGGAAAGCAGGAAGTGAACAAATGTAGCAATTACTGATTGTAAAAGTACCAGATGGAGGGGTAGCATTTAATAAGCTTTGCTTCTTCCTACTCCTTTTTGGACATGTGGAACTGTGAACTGATTATGTGATGCATTCAATTGTAATCTGTATACATGGACCCAAATATTCCAATTCCATTCGGGTTATTTGCTCAAACGGTTCCGATTTTCCACAATAAAAGCTCTGATAAAACATTCCACTGTTCTCAAATATCTTAATTTTTATTTTTCTGCACAAAATAACATGAAAAATAAATAAACAAATCAAGAATAAAGAAAATCAGTAATAAATAAATATAATAATAATAATAATAATAAAATAAAGCAAATAATAAAAACTTAAGAAACCACATATAGTTGGTGGGTAGACAAATTATTTTTTTCAGATTAAAATGAACAAAGCATTATTAGAGCCCTGTAGACATGACAAAACACGACTATAGTCACATTTATACTTTTTTTATTTACAACATATTGCGCAACTGCAGGGTCTTGAGACACATGCTAACTCGCTAAACTAGAGAGCTAGCGACCTAAAATGGTAGCCTTCAAGTTATTTCCTTTAAACTAAAAAAAAAAAAAGCCAAAAAACTTACCACTTCCACACGGATAGGGAGGATAACTATTAACAGTTATTTAACCTTTAACATGAACATTAATCAAACGTAATATTTTTTTTTCTGGGTACATGATAACCATACAGCATACATATCAAACTTGACATTAAACTTTCATATCAAGGCGGGGGCCTCAAACTAGTATCCTGCGGGCCACATTTGGCCCACGGGCCGCATGTTTGAGACCCCTGATGTCTACCATTGCCTTCAGTGCAAATGTTTGACTCCCAGTATTACATAAGAATTCATTTTACGTCAGGTTTCATGCCTCCTATGAAGAATCCTTCAACGTTTACTTTAGCAGTACGACAAGGTCCTTCCTAGGCCTTGGCGGGTTTTTTTATGTACTATCTGGGTCATGGCATGGATGTCAGTGTGTCTTTCCCCACATCTCATTTTTCCTGCTCTTCACGTCTCTCTGAGGGACTCCCCACTCTTTTCCGAGCAGAGAACGGAGGCCAGGCCTAAAAATAGGATAGCATTGTTCTTCCTGTTCTTCTTCTTTTATTTGTGACGCCGTTATGTTCGACCTCCCTCTGCAGATGCGTCATCGTGCGTCCGAGTCACCTTGAACCGCGTTCAGGCACTTTACACTTGTGTCCTTTGGCCCCTTTTATTTACACAAATACCCACAAGCACTCCCTCTCATGTCCTACATTTCTGTCCACCCCTGGGAGTGTGTGTGTGTGTGGGGGGGGGGGGGGGGGGGGGGGGGGGGGGTAAAAAAAAAAAAGAAATAACTCACCTCAGCAGTAATTCAACCCAGTTCTCCACTCCACTATTTAAGTCAGAGCAGCCATATTTCTTTGTACTATGAATTTCTATCTATATTATATTTGCTAGCCTTGTGTTGCTATTCAATCATCGCCTCAGGTTGTCATTATTTCAATTAAATTATGAATTAACTTCGAGGTGATCGAACCCTCTGGCTTCATTATTTTTAAAAGAAAGGGCAAAGTATGATTTTTTTCCAAAGCTACAAAAAAATTACTTATCAGATCTCAGTGGATATATTAGATTCTGCATATTTTTTATGCAGTTATTGTTAATTGGTTCCAGATCCCTTATTTATTAATTAAATATTTTTGTAATAAGAGCAAAGGAAAGATAAATATGTAATTTTTTAACATGATTAAAGCCCTCTTGACATAAAGTAACACCCCTATAGTGACATTTACGGTCATTCCCTAATATAATATACATTCATTCATTCATTTTCTACCGCTTTTTCCTCACAAGGTTTGCGGGGGGTGCTGGAGCCTATCCCAGCTGTCTTCTGGCGAGAAGCGGGGTACACCCTGGACTGGTGGCCAGCCAATCACAGGGCACATATAGACAAACAACCATTCACACTCACATTCATACCTATGGACAATTTGGAGTCGCTAATTAACCTAGCATGTTTTTTTTTGGAATGTGGGAGGAAACCGGAGTACCCGGAGAAAACCCACGCATGCACGGCGAGAACATGCAAACTCCACACAGAGATGGCCCGAGGGTGGAATTGAACCCTGGTTTCCTAGCTGTGAGGTCTGCGCGCTAACCACTCGAACACCGTGCAGCCCCTAAAAGGTTTTATTTTCTTTTATTTACAAATTTGGGTAATACGAGTTTAAAAGTCAATATAGGGGTGTTATTTCATGTCTAGAGGGCTCTAATAATGCTTAAATATTCATTCATTTTCTACCGCTTATCCACACGAGGGTCGCGGGGGGTGCTGGAGCCTATCCCAGCTGTCTTCGGGCGGAGAGGCGGGGTACACCCTGGACTGGTGGCCAGCCAATCACAGGGCACATATAGACAAACAACCATTCACACTCACATTCATACCTATGGACAATTTGGAGTCGCTAATTAACCTAGCATGTTTTTGGAAAGTGGGAGGAAACCGGAGTACATGCAAACTCTATACAGACATGGCCGAGGGTGGAATCGAACTCCGGTCTCCTAGCTGTGTGGCCTGCATGCTAACCACTCATCCACCGTGCGGCCACTTTTTTGAATATATTCATGCTTATTTATACTTTTTTAAATTGCACTGCATCAACAATGATGAGTATTATTATTATTATTATCATTACAATTAGATCATAACATAATGATTACTATAATCCACAAGGCCTAAAGTACATACGTATAGCAGAACTCATCAATGTCGATGGTCTTGGTCCCACTGGAACTAGAAGGTTTTGCCAGCCTCTTCACGAGACAGAAGGCTCTCGTCCAAGGATCGGGCTCACGGGGTATTTATAGACTTGAGTGGGCTTCACGGACGGAGGCGTGGAAAAAAAAAAAAAGCATCATTGATCAAATACACCGAATGTGTGCATTGGTTGGATTGGTGGACCTCGGAGCAAACAATAGCTAAAACGTGATCAGGTCTGCTTCTCTACCCACACTCCAGTCCTGAGCACCTCCACAGGTGAGCGGCCTCCACTGAACACCTGCCAGTTCTAGCCTCCTTCCCCTCTCTGCAGCCTTTGAATGGCGGCTCCTCTTTGGATGTTTAAAAATACACTCATGGTGGTAGGCGTTTGGAGAGTGAATACACTCCACACGGAGCCGTGCCATCGTATTATCCGTGGGCTTTACAGAGAAGATGGAGGTGTGCTTGTCACACATAAAAAAAAAGACATAAATCAGAGCTCAACCATGGAATCGACCCATCATCTCGGTGGTGAGCAGTGGTTTACAGTCCTGCGGTTTGTTTGTTATCCAAGGATCCTGTTATCCTTGGTTAATTGGTAATGGTTTTAATTTCATTTCAACATGAATCAGATTACAATTGAATGCATCACATAATCAGTTCACAGTTCCACATGTCCGAAAAGAGTAGGAAGAAGCAAAGCTTATTAAATCCTGAAATAGTGGAGTGGAGAACTGGCATGTTTAATTTCATTTCAACATGCATCAGATTACAATTGAATGCATCACATAATCAGTTCACAGTTCCACATGTCCGAAAAGAGTAGGAAGAAGCAAAGCTTATTAAATCCTACCCCTCCATCTGGTACTTTTACAATCAGTAACTGTTACATTTGTTCACTTCCTGTTTTCCTAATATAGTTTTAAGGTATTTTTTATGTTTGTTTGTTTTTTAAAATTTTTAATTTACGACCGGTCCAGGGTGTACCGCGCCTCTCGCCCGAAGACAGCTGGGATAGGCTCCAGCACCCCCGCGACCCTCGTGAGGAGAAGCGATAAAAAATGAATTAATTTAAAATTATTATATGTTATTATTATATTACAAATTATGGTCATATCACCTCGTACTTCGGTACATGACAAAAAATTAAGATTAAAATAAAAAAATTTCAAATTTAAAACTTTTAATTTAATTTTTACATTTTTTTTTAAATTTAACATTTGACGCTAGTTTGAGGCCCCCGCCTTGATATGAAAGTTTAATTTGTTAATTTGTTTCATTTGTTTTTTTGATTTGCTTATTTATTTTTCCATCTTATTTTGTGTCGAAAAATAAAAAATTAACATTAAACATTTATTTAATAATTCAATAATAAATAAAAATTAATTTATCATAATTTATAATAATTCAATGTTTTATCAGAGCTTTTCCAAAGAACCAAAGCACTGAAAAAGTGGAGGGTATAGCAGAAGCATTGAAGACTATTATATTATATATATTTATTAATATTTAATATTTAATATAGTTAATATTTATTAATATTTAATATAATTAATATTTATTAATATTTTTATTATATTTGTATTTTTATTTTTTCTGTTTTATTGAAAAAGTGGAGGGTATAGCAGAAGCATTGAAAAGACTATTATATTATATATATTTATTAATATTTAATAGAACTAATATTTGTTAATATTTAATAGAACTAATATTTATTAATATTTAAAATAATTCATATTTACTGATATTTAATATTATTAATATTTTCATTATATTTGTTTTTATTTTTTCTGTTTTATTGAAAAAGTGGAGGGTATAGCAGAAGCATTGAAGACTATTATATTATATATATTTATTAATATAATTAATATTTTTATTTTTATTTTTTCTGTTTTTAATATACTATATATATATATATATTTTTTTTTTTTATTATATATTTTTTTTTACCTGATGCGGCCCAGCCTCACCCAGACCCTAGCTCCAGTGGCCCCCAGATAAATTGAGTTTGAGACCCCTGGTCTACGTGCACCCTGCCTCTCGCCCAAAGTCAGCTGGGATAGGCTCCTGCATACCCCCTTAGAATTAGAATGAAAAATGGATTACATTCATTAAGCACCTTTTCCCCAGAGACCCAAAGTGCCCCAGAGACCCGCCATTTATTTATTCACTCCACAATCACACCAGCGGTAATCTTACATCTGAGTGACGGAAATGGAAATGTGACTGCCAATTCACAGCAACGACTTCTCCCGACAACCACCAAACATTCATTGACATTTATATTCCAGTGTGGGCGGCACTGGAAGGCAAGGTGGGTGACGTGTCTGGCCCAAGGACACGACAGAAGCCACTGGGAGATAGCTCGCTTTCAACTGCCAAGTCTTCACGTACTGGACGACGGCGCCAGTTTTCTTTCATGGGAACGCTGTTTTCCAATCTTTCCACTCTGGACCCCGTTGTGTTGTGTTTTTTGGGTACAAAACCTCTAGTACAAAACCTCTTGTGTACTATATTGAGTCCTATATGGACACAAGGGACAAGCATGGCTATCAAAGAACCATGTAGGAGTACAGGGATGTGTACCAGGAAGTATCCCGTACAGGCGGAGGAGGTGCGTGGAGGCGGCGGCGGATGCTTCTCTCCTCGCTGCAGTGCAGACTGTAGTCAAGGTTATACTCACGAAGCCGCATTGAGCGACGCAACAACTGAGCTCTCTCCGCATAGATTGAACTATTGATGGCGTCTATTTGTCGCATGCTCGGGCTTGTGTAAACGCCGCTGAATCATTTAACTTCATTTGAAGCGCGTGGATAACATCTGGGAGTTAACTCCGTTTCTGTAATCTAATGGCAGCTTGTCATTTATTTGAGGTCTGCGTCTCGGGTGGAGGAAGGGTGACATTTGTTGTTCGTCAAGCATCAAATTCCTGTGAACGGTAGCGACAAAACATGTCCCGGCAACGCAGTATGTGGTCAGTACAAGAATTCACAGTGGATTGTTTTATGGGGCGATGGAGCCTTAGGCTAAACCACTTCAAATTAGCTCTCTGGTTCTATCATATCTTACTTATTGTGTGGAAAATATGGGGTAATAATAACTATAAAAGCAATCTTCAGTCTTCACTGTAAATGTACTGCAAAAAAGGCCAGTAAGGATAATTCATAATGCCGCCTACAGAGAAAATACTAATTCCTTATTTCTAAAATCACAAACAGCTAAAATAATGCTTAAAAATTTAAAATTTAAAATTTAAAATTTAAAATTTAAAATTTAAAATTTAAAATTTAAAATTTAAAATTTAAAATTTAAAATTTAAAATTTAAAATTTAAAATTTAAAATTTAAAATTTAAAATTTAAAATTATTTTTCTACCGCTTTTCCTCACAAAGGTTGCGGGGGGTACTGGAGCCTATCCCAGCTGTCTTCGGGCGAGAGGCGGGGTACACCCTGGACTGGTGGCCAGCCAATCACAGGGCACATATAGACAAACAACCATTCACACTCCAATTAACCAATTAACCTAGCATGTTTTTGGAATGTGGGAGGAAACCGGAGTACCCGGAGAATTGAGAATTGAACCCTGGTCTCCTAGCTGTGAGGTCTGTGCGCTAACCACTTGTCCACCATGCAGCCCAAAATTAAAAACTTTTTAAATTTTTAATTTTTAATTTTTAATTTTTAATTTTTAATTTTTAATTTTTAATTTTTAATTTTTAATTTTTAATTTTTAATTTTTAATTTTTAATTTTTAATTTTTAATTTTTAATTTTTAATTTTTAATTTTTAATTTAATTATTTTTTTATTTTACTATTTATTTTATTTATTTTTTTAAATTTATTTTTAAATTTAATTCATTAGGAAAGCAGGAAGTAAACAAATTTAACAGTTACCGATTGTATCAGAACCAGATGGAGTGGTAGGATTTAGTAAGCTTTGCTTCTTCCTACTCCTTTTCAACACGTGGAACTGTGAACTGATTATGTGATGCATTCAATTGTAATCTGATGCATGTTCAAATGAAATTAAACCATTCCCATTACCAAATTCCAGCCAAGCTAAAAACATTATGAGTATTTCAACACAGCAGAGGAGGAGCTAAATTCATCTTCAAGTGTGGGGGAACCTCACTCCATTCTGTTGTAGGTCTGTACACGTTACATATTTCCCAACCAACCTTTCACCTGTTCTCCATGGAAGCCCATTGAGGTGGGAAAAGTGAATTAATTGTGTCTCTCTACCAAGTATGTCAAGAATCCGCGTTCAAGGCCTTGTTAGCGGATCCCGGAGTGAAGCGGTGCATCTTTCCCTTCAGGTTGCAGAAACACGCAACACAACCAAACCAAATCTGACCCTCGTTGAACAAAAGCATCAATCTTGTCTGCTTAGAAATGATGAGCACCAGGATTGGGGAGGGGGAGCAACTCCAAATCTCAAAAGATTTGATTGATGCCTAAAAGATGGAGTGGGAGACCAAACAATAGCGTGAAAGAATATGAAGAATATGCAAATTAAGGGGTAAAAAAAAAAATATGAGGACAAGACTCCATGTGTCAACTCTTATCTTTTCCTTTTCATGTGCCATCTTTGGGCAAACAACGTGCGCCCCAAACATCTCTGGCAAATATTCCGTGTCTGTGCCGAGGAAAAACACGAGGGAATTAGGAAAACACTCTGATAATGAATGCACTGAGTGGAGAAAACACCGTTAGGCCACTAGGGAGTATTAAACATTGAGCGGAAGTGAGCCTCCAGTAGTGAGTGGGTTGGTACTTAGCCACCCGGCTTCATCATATATGCTAGCTTATTTACTTTAACGCTTAACGAGAAATTACGCTAGCCTTTGGATATGAGAATTGCTGCGGAAAAATTGATCAAAATAAGACAAAATGGCTTTTTCACGGAATGCAAAAAGGTCTATAGATGCCTGAAGAGTCATGCATTATTTATTATGAAATTGATTTTTTTTTTTAAATACAGTGTCTTGTGGGAAGTGGGATAAAAATTCCAGGGATCGCTCCTTCTCCGAAGTACAGAACAGGAGGTTATGTTTCTGGCGAAAATCCCCGAGTAATTGATACACCCGTAAAAATGTTGATTTTTGACACTCGGCTCACTCTCCATTGGCATTCTATGCTGATTTTGGATCAACATTTTCAATAAAAGTGACTTTTGTAATTATTAGATTAGTTATACACTATAGGGCAGTGATTCCCAAAGTGTTTGCCTCGGCCCCCTGGTGGGCTATGGTGGTACTGCAAGTAAAGGCCATGAGAGGTCATTAAAAATATTATTAATTTTTGCAAATATTATTTTTTTAATTATTTTTATTGTAAAATATTTATTGCACGATTTAAAAAATATATATTTATAGGCCTAAGTAATAACCTGTTGAGTGTTATTGAGAAAAGTACGAGAATTAATTATGTAATAATCATAATAATAATATTAATGATTATAATAATAATGATAATGATAATAAATATTATTATTATAATAAGATAATAATATTCTATATCATTGATTAATAATATATTGTTATTATTATTATTATATTATATTATTATTATAAGATAATAATATATATTATATATTATTGATGATGATGATTATTATTATTATTATTGTTATTATTATTATTATTATTATTGGGAATTATAATTTGTGCACCTCAGTTTTGCGTCTTACAGCAACTATGGTGCGTTCAAGGACCACCAAACAAAGTGAGAAATCTCAGTGCTTGATGAAAAAACATTATCAGTAAAGCATAAGACATAAACATGTTAACATTTTAACATCCATCCATCGGCGACCTTGGACTGGTGGCCAGCCAATCACAGGGCACATATAGACAAACAACCATTCACACTCACATTCATACCTATGGACAATTTGGAGTCGCTAATTAACCTAGCATGTTTTTTTGGAATGTGGGAGGAAACCGGAGTACCCGGAGAAAACCCACGCATGCACGGAGGAGAACATGCAAACTCCACACAGAGATGGCCGAGGGTGGAATTGAACCCTGGTCTCCTAGTTGTGACGTCTGCGTGCTAACCACTCGTCCACCGTGCCGCCTCACTCCATACAATTCATTGCAAACAAACAGGCTTCAATCTCCTTCACTGTTCCTCACGTAGCTTTGGAAACTTCTGGTCTGGAGACTGTCTGTTTTGGGACAAGGAGAGACATTAATTAAGTACGGAGAGGAGGCAAATAAGCGACCTTCCAACATCCTCTGCTTCGAGACAATAATCATCACGGGGGGGGGGGGGGGGGGTTGGTAGGGATTGGGAGGCAACTCAGGGACAAACACGTTCTTCCTTGCAACAAAGAGACAGACAGAAGGACGATAAGACAGCAAGTCAACCTTCAGGGCATTCTGAAATGGACAGCGTTTGACCTTGAAAAAGAGGGTCCATCTCCTTTTTGACCTTTAACGAATCCGCGAAAGTGCACTCCCTCACCTTGTGTAGGTGCTGCAGGAAATAATTGGCCCCACCGGTGATGCAAGGTCATGGAAAAATACGGGAGCGCCGACAAGGGACAAGAAGTGACGTGCGACAGAACCTGATCTTGTCCGATCATGCGCTACATTCAAATGCACTCGCAAATATCAGCGCCGTGTGATTTATGCCCCCATTATTTGATTAAATAAAGTATCGTTACCGGCAATAGTGAAGGTGAACGCTTCCGAGTGGATGTCGTGACTTTTGCTAAGTAGCTAAGCTCGGACTACGACGTTTAGCGACTCAATTGCATTGACCTCCAAAGCTCTCGCAGGACTGGTAATTAGTGAGATTGCTCGTTGTGTATGGAGGTTTTTTTTTTTTCCAGTTAATAGCCATGCCCGCTTCAGCAACTTCATGCATTCGAGGCACAGGGACCTAGCGTGGAATGACCTCCGGGATGGAAGTGTAAATCCATTTTATGCACGGAGTGGGTGGGTGTTGAGGCATGTCCACACACTGTAGTCACACTTTTTTTTTTTTTTTTTACAGTCCAGCCTAGACCTCTAGAGTCTGTTCACACATTAGCTTGCGCACTAAGATGTTGGGAAGAACTGCACAAATGCGTCGCTGGGAGATTTTAAAATGTCCGCCCACGCGGCAGATTAGGCTGACAAATGGTGACAAGGCAGACTTTTTTTTTTTTTTTTGCATACAGTGTCATACTCGTACTCATCTCTCTACAGCAGGGGTCTCGAACACGCGGCCCGCAGGCCAAATGTGGCACGCAGGACACTAATTTGAGGCCCCCGCCTTGATATGAAAGTTTAATTTTAGTTTGATATGGATGCTGTATGGTTATCATGTACCCAGAAAGAAATTATTACGTTTGATTAATGTTCATGTTAAAGGTTAAATAACTGTTAATCGTTATCCTCCCTATCCGTGTGGAAGTGGTAAGTTTTTTGGCTATTTAAGTTTAAAGGAATATAACTTGAAGGCTACCGTTTAGGTCGCTAGCTGTCTTGTTTTGCGAGTTAGCATGTGTCTCAAGACCCTGCAGTTGCGCAATATGTTGTAAATAAAAAAAAGTATAAATGTGACCCAGAAAAAATTATTACGTTTGATTCATGTTCATGTTAAAGGTTAAATAACTGTTAATCGTTATCCTCCCTATCCGTGTGGAAGTGGTAAGTTTTTTGGCGATTTAAGTTTAAAGGAAATATCTTGAAGGCTACCGTTTAGGTCGCTAGCTCTCTAGTTTTGCGAGTTAGCATGTGTCTCAAGACCCTGCAGTTGCGCAATATGTTGTAAATAAAAAAAGTATAAATGTGACCCAAAAAAAATTATTACGTTTGATTAATGTTCATGTTAAAGGTTAAATAACTGTTAATAGTTATCCTCCCTATCCGTGTGGAAGTGGTAAGTTTTTTGGCTTTTTTAAGTTTAAAGGAAATATCTTGAAGGCTACCGTTGAGGTCGCTAGCTCTCTAGTTTGCGAGTTAGCATGGACCCAATTGCAAAATAAAAATGTATTTATAATACTTATGTATTTATATTGCAGATGCTAAACAGCAGCACCACTCACTAGCATGTCCAACATCAAAACGACAATGACCCAACAACTAAAGGAGCATGCACCTGAACTAAATAGGCATGACAGATAATGAGGAACAGGTGCGGGAGATAATGGAAAGCAACAGAAAACAGAACAGAACAACACAGGAAGTGAATACAAAATAAGGGCATGAACCAGGAACTAAGGAAAAAGAGGAAAACTCATTCATTCATTCATTCATTTTTTACCGCTTTTTCCTCACGAGGGTCGCGGGGGGGGGGGGGGGGTGCTGGAGTCTATCCCATCTGTCTTCGGGCGAGAGGCGGGGTACACCCTGGACTGGTGGCCAGCCAATCACAGGGCACATATAGACAAACAACCATTCACACTCACATTCATACCTATGGACAATTTGGAGTCGCTAATTAACCTAGCATGTTTTTTTTTGGAATGTGGGAGGAAACCGGAGTACCCGGAGAAAACCCACGCATGCACGCCGAGAACATGCAAACTCCACACAGAGATGGCCCGAGGGTGGAATTGAACCCTGGTTTCCTAGCTGTGAGGTCTGCGCGCTAACCACTCGAACACCGTGCAGCCCCTAAAAGGTTTTATTTTCTTTTATTTACAAATTTGGGCAATACGAGTTTAAAAGTCAATATAGGGGTGTTATTTCATGTCTAGAGGGCTCTAATCATGCTTAAATATTCATTCATTTTCTACCGCTTATCCACACGAGGGTCGCGGGGGGTGCTGGAGCCTATCCCAGCTGTCTTCGGGCGTAAGGCGGGGTACACCCTGGACTGGTGGCCAGCCAATCACAGGGCACATATAGACAAACAACCATTCACACTCACATTCATACCTATGGACAATTTGGAGTCGCTAATTAACCTAGCATGTTTTTGGAATTTGGGAGGAAACTGGAGAACATGCAAACTCCACACAGAGATAGCCGACGGTGGGATTGAACTCTGGTCTCCTAGCTGTGAGGTCTGCGTGCTAACCACTCGCCCACCGTGCAGCCTATGTAACGCCATATTAAACAAAAATAACCAAAATAAATAAAAAGGTTACACCATACAGCATAAAGATGCTTAGTTAGCATCCAGTAGAATTAGCTTTGTGTTCTCTCGCCATCCACCCCCCCCCCCCCCACCCCACACCAGGATTTCTTTCCTCAGCGTGATTAAATTAGCGTTATTGACGTTGAGGTTCCACAGCACGTCTAAAACATCTAAACAAATCACGTTATTAAACTCATTAAAGCTGCTCTCTTTCTCAATTTCTCCCCATCCTTTCTTCTCCCACCCCCTCCATTGCAAATGAACCACGTTAGCATAGATCCATGCCACCTTCTCTTTACTCCTCTTTTCAAAGAGACGTCTTTGTCTTCATGGTTTTTTTTTTGGAGTAGAGTCGATTAGAGTTTGAACTCTTTGTAGTCATCGCCGACTCCGGGACCGTGGGTTCGATAAACAAGTGTTTGATTGTGTGACTGTAAACGACAGGCGATATTAACATCGCATCAAAACACATTGATGGTAATGTTAGCATGAAACAATGCATTTATGTTGGTCGTAATTTACAGACATGCAGGCGAAAATAATTATAGCACACTCATTATTGTTGTTTGATACTATATTGTTATAGTACACTGTTGATCCCGTACAGAGGAAACTAGCATGACTAGCATGGCTGGGGGGGGGGGGGGTGCCTCTACTCCCCCCAAAACTTTTCTGCTTATCCCAGACTGTTTACTTGCTCACTGTAGGTAACTAAAAACATATTGCCTGCTTTTCAACACACACACAAAAAAATGTTTTTCTTTGTTTTTATCAAGGTGCTGCATTAGCATATTAAACCACAACAGTAATTAAGCATTCATTCATTAATTTTCTACCGCTTATCCTCACAACCCTTGTGAGCCTATCCTAGCCATCTTCAGGCGAGAGGCGGGACTTACACCCTGGACCGGTGGCCAGCCAATCACAGGGCACATATAGACAAACAACCATTCACACTCACATTCATACCTATGGAAGACACGTTGTGCTATGTAGTATTCCACACAGGTCACTAGGTGTCCATTAAGTTACATTGCAAGGTGTAAACATGACTATAGGGGTGTTATTTCATGTCTAGAGGGCTCTAGTAATATTAATTCATTCATTCATTTTCTGCCGCTTATTCTCACGAGGGTCGTGGCTGGGTGGGGGGGCGTGCTGGAGCCTATCCCAGCCGTCTTCAGACGAGACGCGGGACTTGCACCCTGGACTGGTGGACAGCCAATCACAGGGCACATATAGACAAACAACCATTCACACTCACATTCATACCTATGGAAGACACGTTGTGCTATGTAGTACTCCACACAGGTCACTAGGGGTCAGTAGGTGTTCATTAAGTTACATTGCAATGTGTAAAGGTGACTATAGGGGTGTTATTTCATGTCTAGAGGGCTCTAGTAATGTTAATTAATTCATTCATTTTCTACCGCTTATCCTCACAAGGGCCGTGGGGGGGGGGGTGCTGGAGCCTATCCCAGCTGTCTTCAGGCGAAAGGCGGGGTAGCCAATCACAGGGCACATATAGACAAACAACCATTCACACTCACATTCATACCTATGGACAATTTGGAGTCGCTAATTAGCCTAGCATGTGTTTGGAATGTGGGAGGAAACCCACACATGCACGGGGAGAACATGCAAACTCCACACAGAGATACCCCGAGGGTGGAATTGAACCCTGGTCTCCTTGCTGTGAGGTCTGTGCGCTAACCACTTGTTCACCGTGCAGCATATAATTAAGCATATTTGGAAAAATGTTTATTTTTCGAAAGCTGCTTATCTTGATCCAGACCAAATAAAGATGTTTGTTGATCTTTGACGGATATGTGTTGGCCATCACAACACTGTAAAACTTGTTTGTGGCATCTGTCCGTGTTGTGCATGTATGCGGACACTGATCTTATGATCCTTGCGCACATGTGGGTAAACATAGCGTGCACACACACACACGCATGATGTTGGTAAGCACGTCATCAAGAGAGTCCCCGCTCTGCCTTGCTCTGTCTTTACTCCACATTACCCACGCTCCCTTGATGACGCCTCGTTGTTGATGCACACAATAGATTTGGGAGCTGGCTGATTACTTGCTGGAGATGTCGGGCAACGCGTATCAAATGGCAACGGGCCAATACTGGCATCAAGAAGAGGTGGGCTGCGCTGAGGTTTGGTGGGATGTGAAGGAAGTGGGTCATTGTAGTGGGCTGGTCGCCAGCCAATCACAGGGCACATATAGACAAACAACCATTCACACTCACATTCATACCTATGGGCAATTTGGAGTCGCTAATTAACCTAGCATGTTTTTGGAATGTGGCCGAGGGTGGAATCGAACCCTGGTCTCCTAGCTGTGGGGTCTGTGCACTCGTCCGGCATAGGATTCCTTATTTATAAATGGAAAATTTTACTTTTTAGAGCGTCGAAAATGTGTTTACGACCTCCTAAATATGGTTTTTAACACTATTAGAGCCCTCTAGACATGAAATAACACCCCTATAGTCACCTTTAGACTTTCATTCATTCATTTTCTACCGAGAAAACCCACGCATGCACGGGGAGAAACTCCACACAGAGAGTATTATTATTATTATTATATAATAGTAATAATAATAATATAATATTTATAATAATATAACCATATTATTTTCTCACTCTGTTTGGTGGTCCTTGAACGCACCATAGTTGCTGTAAAACGCAAAACTGAGGTGCACAAATTCTAATACCCTATAATAATACTAATAATACTACTAATAATACTAATACTACTACTATTACTACTAATAATAATATATAATATAATATTTATTATAATATAACCATATTATTATATATTATTATTATACATTATATACTACTACTACTACTACTACTACTAATAATAATAATAATAATAATAATATGGTTATATTATTATAAATATATTATATATTATTATTATTATTATTATTAGTAGTAGTAGTAGTAGTAGTAGTAGTAGTATTAGTATTATTAGTATTTTTATAGGGAATTATTAGAATTTGTGCACCTCAGTTTTGCGTCTTACAGCAACTACGGTGCGTTCAAGGACCGCCAAACAGAGTGAGAAATCTCAGTGCTTGATTTACATTATCAGTAAAGCATGAAACATAAACATGTTAACATTTTTAACATCCATCCATCCATCCATCCATCCATCCATTGGCGACCTTGGACTGGTTCCCAGCCAATCACAGGGCACATATAGACAAACAACCATTCACACTCACATTCATACCTATGGACAATTTGGAGTCGCTAATTAACCTAGCATGTTTTTGGAATGTGGGAGGAAACCGGAGTACCCGGAGAAAACCCATGCATGCACGGGGAGAAACTCCACACAGAGATAGCAGAGGGTGGAATCGAACCCGGGTCTCCTAGTTGTGTGGCCTGCACGCTAACCACTTTTCCTAAAAAAAAATATAATATATAAAAATATTACAATTTTCCACTTGGCTTACAGTAGCGTTAATAGTTCCAGGTTGTTTTCATCCAATCTGATAGATAAATAAAAATGACAGGAAGTGATCATGATACAATAATTCTGCCATGATCAACAAAATTGAACTATAAATCTAAGCGACACGCCGCAGTTCATCAAAAATTTGCACCAGCTCAATGGACATAGTACATGCTGCTAAATTGTCGCCTGGGATGTCCCAACCAGGACACATCCGTCTCCCTATCATCCGTCTCCCTTCATCTCTGAATATTCAGGAACAGGAAGATAGAGGACGTACGACAAGGACGACATTAAAGAGCCATGATGATGTCATTTTTATTTTTTTATTTTTTGCATTGCACCAATCGTTGCTCATTAATCAGGGTGATATACCGGACCTCATCTCCCCTGGACTGTCAGGTGGAAGATGGATACTTCAGAGGTGCTTCATTGTGCCAATGGTAGAACATGGCTCTATGGGGGTGATCCATCAGTTCAGTACAGGTATCACATGTCAGGAAGAGGTTGTGTTGGCACGTATGGTAATTGGACATCGTACTCGTTAGTCTTACGAGCCCCATTTGTAGCGTATTGGTTTTAAATTGATAAGGGTTCACATCAATCTATTTCCTTCAGTCCTGGTTTTCTTAACTCATATTTTGGTTTTGGTGTTTAGCACATTGGACATACCTACATACAATAATGTATATTATTTTTATATCTGTATGTTTTGTATTTTACTTTTTTAACACACACTTAATGCTAGAGGTGCTCTTTTTTCCATATTAGTTGTTTTATTTATGTTTTCAATATTTTCCAAATATTTCCACTTTTTGCTTAAATGTTTGTAAACATCCTTCTAATAATATTATGATTCTATTCACATAATATTTTGAATTTATTCCCATATTCTAACTTTTTCCTCAACCTAATTTTGCAAAAAAAGACAACTTTATTTTGTTTTGTTTGTTTCTTATATTACGACTTTTAAAAATGTCTGTTTTTTATATTAATTATAAATTAATATATAATATATATATAATATAGATAATATAATTAAAATTATATTTTTCCCGTAAAATTACTGCTGATTTTTCAATGTTTGCAGATGTGTGTTTTTTTTTTCTTATTTTAAATTATATATTTTTAATATGCTGTGGGCCAGTACAAAAAAAATTGCAAAAAGACAACTTTATTTTGTTTTGTTTGTTTCTTATATTATGACTTTTAAAAAAGTCATTTTTTATATTAATTATAAATTTATATTTATATAAATAAATATAATTAAAATTGTGTTTTTTTCTGTAAAATTACTGCTGATTTTTCAATGTTTGCAGATGTGTTTTTTTCCTTATTTTAAATTATATTTTTTTAATATGCTTTGGGCCAGTACAAAAACATTTTGCAAAAAAATACAACTTTATTTTGTTTTATTTGTTTCTTATATTATGACTTTTAAAAAAGTCTGTTTTTTATATTAAATATAAATTATTATATAATATATATATATATATATAATATAGATAAATATAATTAAAATTATGTTTTTCTGTAAAATTACTGCTGATTTTTCAATGTTTGCAGATGTGTGTTTTTTTTCTTATTTTAAATTATATATTTTTAATATGCTGTGGGCCAGTACAAAAAATTTTTGCAAAAAAATACAACTTTATTTTGTTTTGTTTGTTTCTTATATTATGACTTTTTAAAAAGTCTGTTTTTTATATTAATTATAAATTAATATATATATATATATATATATGTAAAAATATAATTAAAATTGTGTTTTTCCTGTAAAATTACCGCTGATTTTTCAATGTTTACAGATGTGTTTTTTTCTTATTTTAAATTATATATTTTTAATATGCTTTGGGACAGCACAATTTTTTTTTTGCCAAAAAGACAGCTTTATTTTGTTTTGTTTGTTTCTTATATTACGACTTTTAAAAAAGTATGTTTTTCATATTAATTATAAATTTATGTGTATATATATATAATTAAAATTACGTTTTTCCTGTAAAATTACTGCTGATTTTTCAATGTTTGCAGATGTGTGTTTTTTTTCTTATTTTAAATTATATATTTTTAATATTTAATATCAGTTTACAGTATTTGTACTTTCACTGTATTGAAAAATAACACGACATGTTTGTTTGTTTATTTGCAGGACGGATCCAAGCAGAGACAGGCGAGGAAAAAGACGGTCTCCTTCAGTTCGATGCCGAGCGACCGCAAGATCAACAGCACGGCGGCCTGCATGGCTTTCATGATGGAGGGCTGCGAGATGAAAAAAGTGCGCTCCAACTCTCGCATGTACAACCGATACTTCCTGCTGGATCCGGACATGCACTGGCTCCGCTGGGAACCTTCCAAAAAGGACTCCGAGAAAGCCAAACTTGAGATAAAAAGCATTAAGGAAGTCCGATTAGGGAAAAAAACGCCGGTTCTTCGCAGTAATGGCCTCTCGGATCAATTCCCGGATGAATGCGCTTTCTCGATTATCTACGGGGACAACTACGAGTCGCTGGATTTGGTTGCCAGTACACCTGACGTCGTCAGCACTTGGGTGATGGGTCTGAGATATTTAGTCTCTTATGGCCGACACACCGTAGACGTCGTGGAGTCCAGCCAACCCAGTCTACGAACATCTTGGATTAGCTCCGTGTTTGAGCTAGCGGACATGGAAAAAGAAGGACACATCGATCTTTTCAGAGCCACTCAGATTATTAAAGGTCTGAATCCTGGAATGAAAGAATCGAGGATCGAACTGAAGTTCAAGGAACTCCAGAAAGAAAAAGACGAATACGGAGAAGCAATCAACATGGATACTTTCGTGGAAGCTTACTGCGAGTTGTGCACACGTCCGGAAATTTTCTTCTTAATGATGCAGTTCTCCAGTAACAAGGAGTACCTGGATTGTAAAGACCTGATGCTCTTTGTGGAGGTGGAACAAGGTGTAGAAGGCGTAACGGAGAACATGTGCAGGGATATCGTTCTAAAATACGAACCGTCGTCGGCGGGAAGGGATAAAATCTACCTCTCCATCGACGGCTTCACGCACTACCTCCTCTCCTCCGAGTGCCACATCTTCGACCCCCAGCACAAACGAGTGTGCCAGGATATGACCCAACCTTTATCGCACTACTACATCAACTCCTCGCATAACGCCTCGCTTTTAGAAGACCACTTCTGGGGATCGTCGGATATCAGCAGTTATATCCGTGTTCTCAGAATGGGATGTCGCAGCATCGAGGTCATCGTGTGGGATGGTCCCGATAACGAACCGGTGGTCTATGTGGGTAGTTCGGTGGCGTCGCAACTTGTGTTCTCTAAAGTTCTCGATATCATCAATCAATACGCGTTTGAGAGCTCCGAGTATCCGCTTATTCTTTGCTTGGTGGCTCATTGCTCCGTTCCTCAGCAGAAGGTCATGGCTCAACACATGAAGAAGATCCTAGGAGATAAGCTTTTTATTGATTCCCCTAATAAGAACGAAAATTATTTACCCTCTCCTGAGAAACTCAAGGGTAAAATTCTCGTTAAGGGTAAAAGGCTGGAATTGAGCTGCACTGACCTCGAAGGTGACGTAACAGAAGAAGAAGAAGGTTTAGAGATGTCCAGAAGACTGGGAGTCGATGACAGGGACCATGTTAACGGCTTAAGTTATAAAAGACTCCGACTCTGCAAGGAGCTCTCTGACCTTGTATCTCTTTGCAAGTCGGTCCAATTCCGAGATTTCGAGACCTCAAAAAGGGAACAAAAATACTGGGAAATTTGTTCCTTTAACGAAGTGGATGCTAACAGGTTTGCTAACGAGTTCCCGGAAGAGTTTGTCTGCTACAATAAGCGATTTCTCTCCAGAGTCTACCCAACCCCGATGAGGATCGACGCCAGTAATATGAACCCTCAAGATTTCTGGAAGTGCGGTTGCCAGATTGTGGCAATGAACTACCAAACACCCGGACTCATGATGGATCTCAATTTGGGTTGGTTCCGTCAAAACGGGAACTGCGGGTACGTTTTGCGGCCAGAAATCATGAGAGAGGAGGTGTCGTACTTCAGCGCGAATGCTCGAGATTCCTTACCAGGGGTGTCCGCTCAGCTTCTTCATATTAAGGTGATAAGCGGGCAGAACCTACCCAAACCCCGCGGCTCTGCGGCTAAAGGCGACGTAGTGGAGCCGTACATATACGTGGAGATCCACGGCATCCCTGCGGATTGTGCCGAGCAAAGAACCAAGACCATGTCCCAAAACGGCGACAACCCAATATTTGACGAGAGCTTTGAATTCCAGATTAACTTACCCGAATTGGCGGTTTTGCGTTTTGTCGTTCTGGATGACGACTACATCGGGGATGAGTTCATCGGTCAGTACACAATCCCGTTTGAGTGCCTGCAACCCGGCTACAGGCATGTCCCATTACAGTCTCTGACGGGCGAGTTCCTACCCAATACCACGCTGTTTGTCCACGTGGCCATCACCAACAGGCGAGGTGGAGGGAAAGCCCACAAGAGAGGGATATCCGTCATGAAGGGGAGGAAAGCACGGGAGTACACCAACACCAAGACCACCGGGATCAAAGTGGTCGATGAACTTTTCAGAGCTTCTACTCAGCCGCTTAGAGAAGCCACGGACCTCAGAGAAAATGTACAGGTAAGGATTACAGTATTCTTTTACTTTTTGGAATGTTTTTGGAATGTGGGAGGAAACGGGAGAACCCGGAGAAAACCCACGCATGCACGGGGAGAACATGCAAACTCCATACAGAGATGGCCGAGGGTGGAATCGAACCCTGGTCTCCTAGATGTGGGGTCTGTGCACTCGTCCGGCGTAGGATTCCTTATTTATAAATGTAATATTTTACTAGTTAGAGCCTCGAAAATGTGTTTACGACCTCCTAAATATGGTTTTAATACTATTAGAGCCCTCTAGACATGAAATAACACCCCTATAGTCACATTTAGACTTATTAATTCATTTATTTTCAACTGCTTATCTTCACGATGGTCACGGGGGGTGCTGGAGCCTATCCCAGCTGTCTTCGGGCGAGAGGCGGGACTTACACCCTGGACTGGTGGCCAGCCAATCACAGGGCACATATAGACAAACAACCATTCACACTCACATTCATACCTATGGACAATTTGGAGTCGCTAATTAGCCTAGCATGTTTTTGGAATGTGGGAGGAAACCGGAGTACCCGGAGAAAACCCACGCATTCACGGAGAGAACATGCAAACCCCATACAGAGATGGCCGAGGGTGGAATCGAACCCTGGTCTCCTAGCTGTGGGGTCTGTGCACTCGTCCGGCGTAGGATTCCTTATTTATAAATGTAATATTTTACTAGTTAGAGCCTCGAAAATGTGTTTACGACCTCCTAAATATGGTTTTAATACTATTAGAGCCCTCTAGACATGAAATAACACCCCTATAGTCACATTTAGACTTATTCATTCATTTATTTTCAAGCGTTTATCCTCACGATGGTCACGGGGGGAGCTGGAGCCTATCCCAGCTGTCTTCGGGCGAGAGGCGGGACTTACACCCTGGACTGGTGGCCAGCCAATCACAGGGCACATATAGACAAACAACCATTCACACTCACATTCATACCTATGGACAATTTGGAGTCGCTAATTAACCTAGCATGTTTTTGGAATGTGGGAGGAAAACGGAGAACCTGGGGAAAAAAACCCACGCATGCACGGGGAGAACATGCAAACTCCACACAGAGATGGCCGAGGGTGGAATTGAACTCAGGTCTCCTAGCTGTGAGGTCTGCGCGCTAACCACTCGAACACCGTGCAGCCCCTAAAAGGTTTTATTTTTTTAATACGGGTAATACGAGTTTAAAAGTCAATATAGGGGTGTTATTTCATGTCGAGAGGGCTCTAATCATGCTTAAATATTCATTCATTTTCTACCGAGATTTTCACACAGAGATGGCCGAGGGTGGAATTGAACCCTGGTCTCCTAGCTGTGAGGTTTGCACGCTAACCACTCGTACACCGTGCAGCCCCTAAAAGGTTTTATTTTCTTTAATACGGGAAATACGAGTTTAAAAGTCAATATAGGGGTGTTATTTCATGTCTAGAGGGCTCTAATAATGCTTAAATATTCATTCATTTTCTACTAAGATTTTCACACAGAGATGGCCGAGGGTGGAATTGAACCCTGGTGTCCTCGCTGTGAGGCCTGCCCGCTAACCACTTATTCACCGTGCAGCCCCTAAAATGTTTTATTTACAAATTTGGGTAATACGAGTTTAAAAGTCAATATAGGGGTGTTATTTCATGTCGAGAGGGCTCTAATCATGCTTAAATATTCATTCATTTTTCTACCGAGATTTTCACACAGAGATGGTCGAGGGTGGAATTGAACCCTGGTCTCCTTAGCTGTGAGGTCTGCGCGCTAACCACTCGTCCACCGTGCAGCCACAGTTAAATAAATATCAATGATGGCGAAGGGTCACAATGGACGTTATGCTTCATTTTCGGTTCAGTAAGTGTAACTTTGATTATTTTGATTAACAAAAAAACTGCAGTAATTGCGATTCTCAAAGAGTGAAAAAAAATAAACAAACATGTTTTCTCTCTAGGAAAATACAACAATGCCGACCTTCAGTAATTTGTCGGTGACGCAACGTTCCCTCTTTACTCGCCACTTTTGCTTCTTTGTCATCAATTCATCAATTTTTAGAATGTGGCTCTCATAATAATAAATGATTTCGGAAGCGACACACAAGCGTCATTATTGTGAAGCAAAGATGTCCTAATTGGAAAAAAAATACATCCATTATTTTTAATTGATACATTAAGCCAGACAATGTTTCTCTTTCTCGCTAAGTAAGCACGCCGCAATGTCCCGACTCCAGTGAAGTGATCTGACCGGACTCACTCGGCTTCAACGGTTGTGTGCATAGAGCCTGGCGGCTAATTGTGCTCCATTAATGTTGTATAAGAGAGCTGCAATAAAGCGACAATGGTATGCAATTAGTCGGGTGTATGAATAGTGTAATCATTAATGAGGGACAATTAGCACCGAGGGGAAAGGTCTGCGTTGCTAGGCATTTAGAGAACTACTTTAAAAAAACGACCATCAGGTGAGAGCAAATTAAAGATGAGGGACGCCATGTTTTTGGTTTGTCTGATTAAAAACAAGTCGGTGCAGGTTGGAATCGAACTTTGGTCTTTTGTATCGCGGTAAAATGTGTCATTTGAATTGCATCTTTGTCGTTTCTAGTAACGGCCAACGCTTGATTGTTTCACCCAATCAAACAACTCGGCTGCAAAACCAAACGTTCCATTTTTCCATTGAAATGGAAATGTGGCTTTTTGAAATAAGGAGATAAAAGTAGAAATAAATGAAAGAGAGGAAAGACCTTGAAGGCCGTAAATAAAAGAAACACCTTTAGAAAATGTAAAAAAAAAAAAAAAAAAACACCTTGGCGAAGGCTTTATAGTGGCCGGTCATGCAGACCCTGGTACTTGGATCCAAACTGGACCACAAGGCCGAGTGCCAACAACCCAGATGGCAAACCGCCGTGACTCTGGAGTGGTTGCTGCTGTGAAATTAGTGGAGCAAAGATCAAATCCGAAAGTGAGCATGAATATTGTCTCTCATAGCATATGGGCTTTGCTAAGAAAATACAATAACTAACATAAGTACTATACTATACTATACTATACTATACTATAATAAAAAGGTACACAGTAAGTAAAGGACAGGACCATTCGGCAAGAAAAAAAATTGCATTAATCTTAATTTATTTTTTCATTTCAATATCAGGCTGCATGGCGGTCGAGTGGTTAGCGTTAGAAACTCTGTTTTACAATTTTTTTTTTTTACAAAAATATTTTTCAGTTAATAAAACATGTTGCTTTTGTTCAGCGATTATTTATAATACAGCGTTTTCAATATATTAATTATATTATATTATCTTAATTTATTTTTTCACTTCAATTTCGGGCTGCACGGCGGTCGAGTGGTTAGCGTTAGAAACTCCAGAAACTCTGTTTTTTTACAAAAATATTTTTCAGTTAATAAAACATGTTGATTTTGTTCAGCGATTATTTATAATAACTTATTAATTATTATATTATTAATATTATTAATTATATTATAATTATATATTATTAATATTATTTGTTTTTATTTTTTATTATTATGTATTATATTTAAAAATAATTCATGTTTTTTTTCCAATTAATTATATATAATTAATAGTAGGGCTGCACGGCGGATGAGTGGTTGGCGCACAGGCCGTATAGCTAGGAGACACGAGTTCAATTCCACCCTCTGCCATCTCTGTGTGGAGTTTGCATGTTCTCCCCGTGCATGCGTGGGTTTTCTGCGGGTACTCCGGTTTGCTCCCACATTCCAAAACATGCTAGGTTAATTAGCGACTCCAAATTGTCCATAGGCATGAATGTGAGCGTGAATGGTTGTTTGTCTATATGTGCCCTGTGATTGGCTGGCCACCATTGTGAGGATAAAGGGTAGAAAATGAATGAATTTCAATATCGGTGAACAGGTAGATTGCAATAAAAACAATATTCACTTATTAATCACCATTATCTTAAAATTAGCATCAGTGCTAACATACCAAACTTCTGAGACACTTCACTCTAACTGTGTTGTGGCGACACCTCTGTAGGTCATTGCTGTGTGTGAGTGAAAGGAAGAAAAGCTCTGGCTCGCACCTGTTGATTTTCATGTATATTTCTAAACCCCAAATGTAAGACGACGTGTCTTTTTCAACCTTTTTTTCCATGGAAAAAGTACCCTACTGTAACATACCAAACTAATAATACAATGAATACTATTCAGTATGTGACTATTACTCCCATTTCAACCAACAGTACCAGGAAAGTACCAGTCTGTGTAAAGATGGCAACTTATAGGATTTAAAACTAACGGCGTTCCCCCATCTGACAACCAACTCCTCTTCATGCAAGAAACAAAAGAAGTAGTGTTGTATGTGGCGACACAAAGCTTCCATTGGGGAATGTAGGGAGCAGGGGGGGGGGCGTTGGGGGGGGGCTGGTTGTAATTAAAAACACAAGCCTCTTGTTGGGTTTCGCAACACTACCGTGGCTTTTTTTTATTGCGCAACTCCCAACAAATACACAGAGCACAATGAACGCAAATAAAGCGAGCCGTACGACCAATTTGGGACGTAAACAAACATAGCACAAACATAACCGCACAACAGAGCTACTTCCTGTTTCGTCCTTACTCTACATTCAGCATAGCGATGCCGTTGTTTGTCCCCGGGCATCCACAAAGGTGACGCCATGGGTCCGGGGTGGGTTCGGGTTCTTCTGTAGGTCGAGCCCTGAGAGAGACAGCCGCTTCCCACAGTGCTGTGAGCGTGGAGTGGTTATTAAATAACACCGCAGTCAAGATTATTTGATTCTGGGCTGTAATTCATTGACTTTTGCTCCAAGTTTCGCAAAAAAGTTTTTACAATTTTTTTTTACAAAAATATTTTTCAGTTAAGAAAACATGTTGATTTTGTTCAGCGATTATTTATAATACAGCATTTTCAATATTTATTATTTATTATTTATTATTTATTATTTATTATTTATTATTTATTATTTATTATTTATTATTTATTATTTATTATTTTTCCCCATTTGTATTTTATTATAATAATAATTATAATAATAATTATAAATAATAAATAAATAAATAAATAAATAATAAGTAATTATATAATAATAATAATAATATTATTATTAATATTATTATTATTATAATATAATAATAATAATTATTATTATTATTATTATTATTATTATTATTATAATTAATAATAATAATTATTATTATTATTATTATTATATTTAAAAATAATTAATGATTTTTTTCCCCATTTATATATATATATAATTAATAGTAGGGCTGTACGGCGGTTGAGTGGTTGGTGCACAGGCCTTATAGCTAGGAGACCAGGGTTCAATTTCACCCTCGGCCATCTCTGTGTGGAGTTTGCATGTTCTCCCCGTGCATGCGTGGGTTTTCTCCGGGTATTCCGGTTTCCTCCCACATTCCAAAAACATGCTAGGTTAATTAGCGACTCCAAATTGTCCGTAGGTATGAATGTTGTTGTTTGTCATTTAAACCAAGATGGCCGATTGGCATGCACACAGACTGTAAAATGTCGAAATGAAGCCAAAAAATTAGCGGAACGTCTTGAGTTCTTACATTGTTAATAGAACAATGTAAATAAAGTTTATACCAACCAAATAATTAAAGGTGTACGTTCTTCGTTAGCACAGAAACCAACGATAAAGACCAAACATGTAGTTAATTATTTGATCCTTTAGGTCCTGTTGTCCCAATACTTTTGTCCAAATGTATGAACGGGATGAACATTTTTGCATTAGTGTGGTCCATCCATTATCAATTATGCAAGAAGGCCGATGCAAAGCCTTCACGCAGGCCCGCTGAAAGATGAATACAAATGATCCTTCCTAAGACGCCATTATAATAACAATCCTATTAAAAAAAACCTGACATTTCGCAAGCTGTCAAGGCGAACAAACAGATAGGATTTGAATATTTGAGTGGGTAAAGCAAATGCGATGGAGAATAATGAAAATAATAATAACTATAATAGGAGATAACGTGAGAACATGGAAGTCTAAAGAGGGAATGACGACGCAGCGAAAGGCTCCAAGCCGGCGAGCAGGCGCCGTGACTTGAAGGCAAACTGATCATTTTGCTGTCGCCATTAGACAAACAAGCGCCGCTCCTCTCGTCCTGTTTGTGTCCTGTCATTAAACGGTCTCCGTCAAGGTCATGATCATGCACGGAGAGCCGTTCTTGACACCGCCCATTGCTTTGCCCTTCTAATAAAGACAATTTGCGTCCTAACCACAAGGACATTCAGTATACATTGTTTCTTCTGCCCCCCACTCCAGAATGCTATGGTGTCCTTCAAGGAGCTCTGCGGTCTGACGCCTGCAGCCAACATGAAGCAGTGCATCCTGACCGTGTCAACATGGCTGATGAACAGCGAGCGCTCTCTGCAAGTGACGGTGGACCTGAGTGAAACCTACCCCACCATGGAGGCTCAAGGGCTTGTGCCGGAGCTCCTTCGCAAGGTTCTCAATGCCTACGACATGGTGAGCTATATTTAAGCTTTATTTGCAGGCAGTATACTGGTGTGCAGTACAGCTGTCTTGGTGCAGCGCCTCCTGCTGGACCTGGTTGGTCTCTGCGCCATGCTGACCATTAATACAAATGTGTTCAATGTGAAAGCTTCTTTTTAATGTATGTGTTTGTCTGCATTTATTATTCAAAATAAATTACTCATAAGAAATACTAGTATTAATTAATTAGTAATAATTTCTAATTATTGCATTTAATTTTAATTTTAATTTTAATTTTAATTTTAATTTTAATTTTAATTTTAATTTTAATTTTAATTTTAATTTTAATTTTAATTTTAATTTTAATTTTAATTTTAATTTTAATCAGTGTCATTTTAATTTTAATGTGTATTTATTTTAATTTTAAGTTTGAGTTTAAGTTTAAGTTTAAGTTATTTAATTTCAATTTTAATTTATTTAATTGCAATTTCTATGTATTTAATTTTAATTTTAATTTTAATTTTAATTTTAATTTTAATTTTAATTTTAATTTTAATTTTAATTTTAATTTTAATTTTAATTTTAATTTTAATTTTAATTTTAATTTTAATTTTAATTTTAATTTTAATTTTTTTGAGCATGTGAAGCACTTTGTGACCTCCTGTCTGTGAAAGGATCTATATGAATAAATTTTACTTAATTTTTTTACTTAGTTAAATTTGAAAAAAAATACTATTAAGCAATAAAAATAACAGCAAAAGTGGAAAAAAGTGCAATTCATGAAAAGTTTAAATGTGGACACTAATACCGCTACTGATAATACGCTTTGTCACCTATAAAACAGAAATGCCATGCAAAACTTTTAATCTAATTAAAATGTAAAAATTAAAATATCAAAATGGTCCCTTGAGGGACTAATAATAACAACAACAGTGATAATAAAAATAACTTCTTAAAGGGCATTCATTGTAATTCTTGGATATTGAAAGCTCTAATGCTTGAAAAATACTGTAAAATATTTTTTTTAAGTATTTCAATTATTAATGATAGTTATATATTAATATCTGTATTTTTTATTACCAAATATGTCTTAACAGCGCCTCTGGTGGTTGCAGCCAAGTACTGCACCACACCTCAATTGCGAGTGAGCTTTCGCCAGGTTGTTGTTGCGTCCGCATGCTGGCTCAGGTCGATTGCACTCCTGCCGCTAACGCCCACGGTGGGGGTCCGCTGACATCGACGCAGTGCCCGGCTCTCACTTTTTCATTTTTTTTTATTCCGGCTTGGCGCTGTCAGAGCATCTCTCACGCTCCAGTCCACACAGTTGTTTTGTGAGGGCATGTCAGGGAAGGATCCCTGAGAGTACAACTAGCAGCGCTGGTGCGTCACAGTCCTGGATGTACTTGGACGGGTTTTCTAAGGGCACTTTAACTTCCTGCCACCATCGAAAAATACATACTGTATGTTATGTTTATTGAACACTATGTATTATACATATGAGGTTTTACCTGGGGTCTGCATGGTGGAGTAGTGGTTAGCATGTTGGCCACACAGTCAGGAGAATGGTCCAAATGTTTCCTAGTGAGGACACTTGTACCTGATAACGATGTAGTTTCTGTAGTTTTAAGAAAGGCTGCACGGTGGTCTAGTGGTTAGCGCGGAGACCTCACAGCTAGGAGACTGGATGGCCACCAGTCCAGGGTGTAAAAAAAAAAAAAAAAATTCTCCTCTCATTCCATGTGGAAGTGGTATTTTTAATGATTTTTTTCTTTTTTGCTTTTATGAGCTTCTTCTCAGGCTGCATGGCGAACAAGTGGTTAGCACGCGGCCTCACAGTTCGGAGACCCGAGTTCAATCCCACCCTCGGTGATCTCGGTGTGGAGTTTGCACGTTCTCCCCGTGTGCATGCGTGGGTTTTCTCCGGGTACTCCGGTTTCCTCCCACATTCCAAAAACATGCTAGGCTAACCCGAAGACAGCTGGGATAGGCTCCAGCTCCCCCTGTGACACTCGTGAAGATAAGCGTTCGAAATTGAATTAGAATGAAAGTCTAAAGGTCACTATAGGGGTGTTATTTCATGTCTAGAGGTCTCTAATAGTGTTAAAAGCCATATTTCGGAGGTTGTAAACACATTTTCGACGCTCTAACTAGTAAAATATTCCATTCATAAATAAGGAATCCTACATCGCACTGCACGGCGAATGAGTGGTTAGCACGCAGGCCTCACAGCTAGGAGACCTGAGTACAATGTCCGTGCATGCGTGGGTTTTCTCCGGGTACTCCGGTTTCCTCCCACATTCCAAAAACATGCTAGGTTAATTAGCGACTCCAAATTGTCCATAGGTATGAATGTGAGTGTGAATGGTTGTTTGTCTATATGTGCCCTGTGATTGGCTGGCCACCAGTCCAGGGTGTAAGTCCCGCCTCTTGTCCGAAGACAGCTGGGATAGGCTCCAGCACCCCCCATGACGACCCTCGTGAAGATAAGCGGTAGAAAATGAATGAATGAATGAATTATTGAAGTACACGCTAAGTAAAAGCTATTGTTTTGGTAGGTTGTCCCCTTTTAAAGAGTCAACATTTAATGTTCCATCCTCTGTGTTATCTAGATGATCCAAACCAGCAGAACACTGATCGAGTCCGCTGATGTGGTCTACTCCAAGCTGGTGCAAGCACAGCGTGCAGGTACGTGACATTGCCTTAAAAGGAGAAGTACATGTATGTACTTTTTATTTATTTATTTAACCGCACGGATGAAAAACACTACACAAGATGTCTTCGGATTATTCAAGCAGCTTCCGGCTTCTTCTTTTCTAATGATATTTGAAGCCGTGAAGCAGACAGCAGCACAATGACGAGATGCTGTGTTCAAGTCCCAGGGACAAGTACACTCAGCGCTCGAGTGCTTTCAATTGGTTAAAGACGGAAATATAAAATGACAATGACATAATAGGACGCAATAAAAGAGTCCATTTTTGGTGTGTTCATGTTAAAAGAAAGAGAAAGATAATGACCAGTGTGTATTATGTGTATAAAAGTATTGGGACACATATTTTAGTTGGTTTATTTAGCGTTGTCATGGTACACCATAATCATGGTTTAGTATGTAGTACCTCGGTTTTGGTTTATTTTTGTCACAGTAATATTTATACTGGAAAATGTTATTATGAAGGCGGCACGGTGGGCGAGTGGTTAGCGTGCAGACCTCACAGCTAGGAGACCAGGGTTCAATTCCCACCCTCGGCCATCTCTGTGTGGAGTTTGCATGTTTGCATGGAGTTTTTCTCCGGGTACTCCGGTTTCCTCCCACATTCCAAAAAACATGCTAGGTTAATTAGCAACTCCAAATTGTCCATAGGTATGAATGTGAGTGTGAATGGTTGTTTGTCTATATGTGCCCTGTGATTGGCTGGCGACAAATCCAGGTGTGTACCCCGCCTCTCGCCCGAAGACAGCTGGGATAGGCTCCAGCACCCCGGCGACCCTCGTGTGCATAAGCGGTAGAAAATGAATGAATATTTAAGCATTATTAGAGCCCTCTAGACATGAAATAACACCCCTATATTGACTTTTAAACTCGTATTACCCAAATTTGTAAATAAAAGAAAATAAAACCTTTTAGGGGCTGCACGGTGTCGAGTGGTTTGTCTATATGTGCCCTGTGATTGGCTGGCGACCAGTCCAGGGTGTACCCCGCCTCTCGCCCGAAGACAGCTGGGATAGGCTCCAGCACCCCCGCCACCCTCGTGAGGAAAAGCGGTAGAAAATGAATGAATGAATGTTATTATGAATTCCAGCACTAATTAGAAGGCAATCAAGAAGCTCCTGAATCTTGGAATTCAGACATGTTGGAAATCTGTCTCTGATCCCAACGCACAAAGCAAGCTCCTTTATACATATGTTCCTCCGCTATCACTTCCTGTAGGTGTTATGTCTCGGTACTTTTGTCCATACAACCTATGTCTACTCCCACCCCCTTGACAACGGCGCGGTTGTCAACAGCACGTTGTGTGAGTCAGCATTGAGTGTCGGTCGTGTCAGTGGGCATGTGAAGACAATGCACACACACATTACACACACACACATCACACACACATCACAAAGGGCTGCGGCACAGAGAGAAAAGAGAGAGCATGGACCTATGTGGAGAGCTGAGAAATGAATAGTGCTGATGGAGAGATGTGGGCTTGAAGGAGGGGGGGAGGGGGGATGGCAAAGATGAGCATCAGGAGAGTGTTTTTAATTTTTTTTTTTGAGCTCATCCTGACAGCTGACATGAGTACGACATATGGAGGACGAATGGAGAACTCGAAAAAGACACAAGAAGCAGGGTCGATATGAACCATTAGTCCATCATATCTTATATCTTATATAGCTTGGGAAATGTGATTATAGCATTATAACTGCAAGGGCACTCAGTAAGAGTGCAAAGCTACACCAAAGCAAACAATGGTTAAGTGGATCAGCACCTTCTTAGTTGGAGCGGGAGCATATGTTCTTCGAGGATTACCATTATTTCAACCATCACCAAAATCCTTTTTGCAGCTTTTGCAGAATCTGACAAGTAAACAATGACAAAGGGAATGATAATAATAAACAATAATGAAAAAAGACTAACTATGACTGCTCATACTTCTAATAATAACTCTTTTAGGAAATTTCCACCCGGGAAAATCGAGACTTACCATTATTTCAACCATCACCAAAATCTTTTTTGCAGCTTTTGCAGAATCTGACAAATAAACAATGGCAAAGGGAATGATAATAATAACCAATAATGAAAAAATACTAACTATCACTGCTGATACTTCTAAAAATAACCCTTTGTAGGAAATTTCCACCCGAGAAAATCGAGACTTACCATTATTTCAACCATCACCAAAATCATTTTTGCAGAATCTGACAAATAAACAATGACAAAGGGAATGAAAATATGAAATAATGAAATAATGAAATAATGAAAAATACTAACTATCACTGTTGATACTTCTACTAATAACCCTTTGTAGGAAATTTCCACCCGGGAAAATCGAGACTTACCATTATTTCAACCATCACCAAAATCTTTTTTGCAGCTTTTGCAGAATCTGACAAATAAACAATGACAAAGGGAATGATAATAATAACCAATAATGAAAAAATACTAACTATGACTGCTGATACTTCTAATAATAACCCTTTGTAGGAAATTTCCACCCGAGAAAATCGAGGCTTACCATTATTTCAACCATCACCAAAATCTTTTTTGCAGCTTTTGCAGAATCTGACCACTAAACAATGACAAAGGGAATGATAATAATATCCAATAATGAAAAATCGGGGGTACTACTACAAATACTAACTATGACTGCTGGTACTTCTAATAATAACCCATTTGTAGGAAATTTCCACCCGGGAAAATCGAGGCTTACCATTATTTCAACCATCACCAAAATCTTTTTTGCAGCTTTTGCAGAATCTGACAAGTAAACAATGACCAAAGGAATGATAATAATATCCAATAATGATATACAGAGGGTACTACTACTACTACTAATACTGACTATGATTGCTGATACTTCTAATAATAACCCATTTGTAGGAAATTTCCACCCGGGAAAATCGAGGCTTACCATTATTTCAACCATCACCAAAATCTTTTTTGCAGCTTTTGCAGAATCTGACAAATAAACAATGACCAAAGGAATGATAATAATATCCAATAATGATATACCAAGGGTACTACTACTACTACTAATACTGACTATGACTGCTGATACTTCTAATAATAACCCTTTGTAGGAAATTTCCACCCTGGAAAAATTACTATGGAAAGATTACCCAAATTTAATTGAATTCATTCATTTGTTATTTTTCCTGCGTTGCTGATTGACAGCAGTGATACAATTACGTCACTTACTGAATGTACAAAAAAAAAGCTGTCTCTCCATCTAATTCCGACCCAAAATCCTCCGTCCGATAAACCAATTTAAGCCTCCTGTGGAGCTGCACTCTCCCGGTGTCACACACAAAATGCTTCAATCCCACCCCCGACTAGCCAAGACGTCGGAGCTGTGCAATTACGCTTCCAGGTGGGCTGAACACTGGGGCTTCAATCACAGAGCTGTTCCCCCCAGGGGCGGAAGGTCCCGCGGTGTGGCGCCGCTACCGTCTTCAAAAGGAGGCACAGAGTGGAGTAGTTTAAGCACAGCTTTAGAGCATGGCGGCAAAGTGGGCAAACTGCTTCTCTTCTTGGCAAAGATGGCCTTTTTATCATTAACAAGGCACTCAGCCTTTGTCTTGAGGACGTCCTTACAATCTGGTTTATGTTGCTTAAGCGCTACTTTTTAATGCAGTGGCTAGCAGAGGACGCTAGTAATTAGGGCCAAGATAGGTTACTGCCTAAACGGGCTGTGGAGGAAGTAAAACAGCAAGTGGTTCCTACGAAATCGAATGCTAATCCTTAATCCTTTGGCACAGAAAAGTTTTGGAAACAACATGAATCGAAAAAAATTAAATGGAGTGAGGTTCCCCAGGCTGGCTAAGTTAGCATGTCGGTAATTCCACATGACTTTCTAGCTTTTTAATGAATGTTTCTTGACTGCGTTGACAAGCTGAAGTGTTAACATTTCACTTTAGCTGTCACTTCAACCATTAGCTCTGAGCCTCCTTGCTACAAAATGGTAATATATCAATACAATATAATAAATAAAAGGGGATACACAGGAAGTGGTTCCTAGGAAATTTAATACTAATCCTTAATGAACACAGTGGCATTTGGCACAGAAACGTTTTGTTAACAACATGAATCCAAAGAAATGGAATGGAGTGAGGTTCCCCAGGCTGGCTAAGTTAGCATGTCGGTAATTCCACACGTCTTTTGACTTTCTAGCTTTTTAATGAATGTTTCTTGACTGTGTTGACAAGCTGAAGTGTTAACATTTCACCTTAGCTGTCACTTCAACCATTAGCTCTGAGCCTCCCTGCTACACGACTGGCATGTACAAAAAAATGGTAATATATAAATACAATATAATAAATAAAAGGGGATACACAGGAAGTGGTTCCTACGAAATCGAATGCTAATCCTTAATGCTTTGGCACAGAAAAGTTTTGTAAACAACATGAATTGAAAAAAATGAAATGGAGTGAGGTTCCCCAGGCTGGCTAAGTTAGCATGTCAGTAATTCCACATCTCTTTTGACTTTCTAGCTTTTTAATGAATGTTTCTTGACTGCGTTGACAAGCTGAAGTGTTAACATTTCACTTTAGCTGTCACTTCAACCATTAGCTCTGAGCCTCCTTGCTACAAAATGGTAATATATCAATACAATATAATAAATAAAAGGGGATACACAGGAAGTGGTTCCTACGACATTTAATACTAATCCTTAATGAACACAGTGGCGTTTGGCACAGAAACGTTTTGTTAACAACATGAATCCAAAGAAATGAAATGGAGTGAGGTTCCCCAGGCTGGCTAAGTTAGCACGTCGGTAATTCCACATCTCTTTTGACTTTCTAGCTTTTTAATGAATGTTTCTTGACTGTGTTGAGTGTTAACATTTCATTTTAGCTGTCACTTCAAATATTAGCTCTGAGCCTCCTTGCTATACGTTGGCATGTACAAAAAATGGTAATAACTTTGTTCCAGGAATAAAGAAGGTATTATGGAAAAACATAATTTATGTGGCATTTTTACCAGTAAAAATAAATATCACAAAGTGTTAACATTTCACTTTAGCTAACTATTAGCTCTGAGCCTCCTTTCTACATGTTGGCATGTACAAAAAAATGGTAATAACTTCCAGGAATAAAGAAGGTATTATGGAAAAACATAATTTATGTGGCATTTTTACCATAAAATTCATATCACAATATAATAAATAAAAGGGGATACACAGGAAGTGGTTCCTACGACATTTAATACGAACACAGAAATGTTTTGTAAACAACATTAATAGAAGGAATGAATTGGAGTGAGGTTCCCCAGGCTGACCCAAGTTATCATGTCATTAATTCTACACCCCATCGTGGAAAAATTACCATTAATAATAGCACCAATAAAATCTACATAGTTGATTAATTAACGTATAATTGATTGTCCAAAAATGTGTTCAAATCCCTCTCCCGTGTTCTCACACAACGTACACATTGTTAGGTAATCTGGTTGCACAGAGAAGGCGGAGTGTCGGACCCTCGGGGGGCCTCAGCTGCATGTCACACATAAATGCACTTTACTTAGCGCCTACTCACAGCCGCCTAAGCGCACCTGCCCCCCCTCCCTCCTCAATAAAAATACATGCCTGAATCTATTTACACAAAGCTACAATGTCATATTAGTGTCTGAATAAGGAGAATTAATTATATGCTGAGCGAATGCAGTCGATGAGGTGCCCGTTGCCGCATCCGCCCAAAGCCACCCAAACGATGGGCGGTAGCCGGGAGGGGGGGGGGGGGGGGTAAAATGGAATAAGTCCGTGTTCCCCCAGCATGACATGCTTTAACACAGCCTTCTTTCACTGCAGTAGATAACAATCAAGGGTTAAACAAGGAGCGTATTCATTCTGTTGGACATGCATTATTAAAAATAATAATTAGCATGAAGATGAATGATCCTTTCATAGCCGTGCTTACATGAGGACGCTTTGTCTTGTCATGTGTGCGTGTCGTGGTCACTCGCAGTCTCTGCCGCTACGTTTAATTTGGCCAGTGAGGACGTGTTGATGAGAATGGAGAGGTGTTGGATGATTTACCCAACTACCCCCCCCCTTTCTGTCCCCCCCCCAAGCTCAAAGGCACGATTGAAGCCTCGCCATCACTCACACATTTAACAGGATGGGACATGGACAGCTGGGGTGCACACTGGGGGCTCCTCCAGATGCTACCTCCGGTTTGTGTGCATGTCCGTGCTTGTGGATGCACACGGAAGCAGAGCTTGGGGGGAGGGAAGGGTGCTTATCTGGCTTGCAGACACGACCATATAAGGAAGTACACCCCTCTGTGATGTCACAAAGGGCAGTTTTACCAAGCGTTATTCGCCATCCTAAACTTCTTTCAGGTGGTTAGCGCGCACACCTCACAGCTAAGAGACCAGGGTTCAATTCCACCCTCGGCCATCTCTGTGTGAAAATCTCGGTAGAAAATGAATGAATATTTAAGCATTATTAGAGCCCTCTAGACATGAAATAACACCCCTATATTGACTTTTAAACTCGTATTACCCAAATTTGTAAATAAAAGAAAATAAAACCTTTTAGGGGCTGCACGGTGCTTGAGTGGTTAGCGTGCAGACCTCACAGCTAGGAAACCCGGGTTCAATTCCACCCCCGGCCATCTCTGTGTGAAAATCTTGGTAGAAAATGAATGAATATTTAAGCATTATTAGAGCCCTCTAGACATGAAATAACACCCCTATATTTTTTTAGTTTGCATGTTCTCCCCGTGCATGCGTGGGTTTTCTCCGGGTACTCCGGTTTCCTCCCACATTCCAAAAACATGCTAGTTTAATTAGCGACTCCAAATTGTCCATAGGTATGAATGTGAGTGTGAATGGTTGTTTGTCTATATGTGTCCTGTGATTGGCTGGCCACCAGTCCAGGGTATAAAAAAAATCTCCTCTCATTCCATGTGGAAGTGGTATTTTTAATGATTTTTTTTTTTTTTGCTTTTATGTGCTTCTTCTCAGGCTGCATGGCGGACGAGTGGTTAGCACGCAGGCCTCACAGTTCGGAGACCCGAGTTCAATTCCACCCTCGGCCATCTCTGTGTGGAGTTTGCATGTTCTCCCCGTGCATGCGTGGGTTTTCTCCGGGTACTCCGGTTTCCTCCCACATTCCTAAAACATGCTAGGTTAATTAGCGACTCCAAATTGTCCATAGGTATGAATGTGAGTGTGAATGGTTGTTTGTCTATATGTGCCCTGTGATTGGCTGGCCACCAGTCCAGGGTGTACAGGGGTCAGTAGGTGTCTATTAAGTTACATTGCAAGGTGTAAAGGTGACTATAGGGGTGTTATTTCATGTCTAGAGGGCTCTAGTAATATTCATTAATTCATTAATTCATTAATTTTCTATCGCTTATCCTCACGAGGGTGGCAGGGGGTGCTGGAGCCTATCCCAGCTGTCTACAATCAGGCGAGAGGCGGGGTACACCCTGGACTGATCGCTAGTCCAGCCAATCACAGGGCACATATAGACAAACAACCATTCACACTCACATTCATACCTATGGACAATTTGGAGTCGCTAATTAACTTTTTTTGGAATGTGGGAGAAAATCCACACATGAACATGCAAAATTCCACACAGAGATGGCCGAGGGTGGGATAGAACTCCGTGAGGTCTGTGCGCTAACCACTCGACCACCGTGCAGCCAACATTTGTATTACAAATGAAACCTTTCATGCAAACATACATGCTAAACCAACCTTTGTTATGAAAACTAATATTCTTAGCATAGGTAGTACATTTTACTACAAATCCACAACAATTTAGCAACATATCGCCGTTACGCTCGCTATTGAGGCTGTTATCTCCCGGCAAGCTTAAGCCTGTCTTACCTCCCTCCCACAGCCGAGCTTAGCTCAAAGGCCCGATTTAATGAAGGGGAAAAAAAGCATCTTTGTGACATAAACCTCAGATGCTGCACAACATGAGATGATGTTTATGGCTTTAAAGGACCAATTACACACTCGGTTGTGATAACGGCCATGCATCTCCCACTTTAAACACGCCTGCAGAGACTTGCCCCCCAAGGTCACAGTTGCGGTTGATTTGTGGCTCGGTGTGTCATCCGCATTGATTTGTATCGTACACTTACTGGAAATTGAATTGTGTAAATTTTGCCAGAATCTCGTCTCCGGTGTGCTTCAAAAATATTCGTCCCCTTGAGGGTGAAGATACATTTATATCAAGTCGGATTGGGTGCTTCGGAGATTAATCCAATCCGTGTTCATTGTGTGAGCTTTAAGTCTAATAGCTGCTGCCTTCCTAACTTATTAGTTTACACCCCCCCCCCCACCCTTTTCGACTCTTCCCTGCGGCAAGACCCCCTCCGCACTGCTCCGTCCTTCTCGCTCTGATTGGAAGCCACTTGATAGCGATTCCATTAACACGGAAATCCGAGGGATAAAGATGTCCCGGTTTCTGTCTGCCTTTTGTAAGGTCATTGTTGGCCAGGAAAATCTCTGTCATCATATTCCGGCATGGAATTGGACGCCGTCTTCCATGTGCCAACCACACAATCTAATGAAATCTAATACAAGAACAGAAATAAAACCGCAATATGTTAATTATTGCGGTTGCAGTTTTTTTCCCAATATGAATTAACTTGAGAACAAATATGCACATTAGCACTTGGTAACATCATCAAACGTTACCTTTATGTATTACTACACAATATAAGCATTTGAGTACAAATATGAGGTGAAATAACGTAAAAAATACTGAATAAGTAAATCTCTGCAGCGTGGGAGAAAGTTGGCACACACACATAACTGTGATGCGTTCAAGGACGAGTGAGAAGGGTCGCTGCTCACCAAAACACAACAACATAAACATGCAAAAACTGCAGGAATTTTTTATCTGAATATAATTTGATGCCGTTATTTACAATTTTTTTTAAATTTAAATAAATTAAATTTAAATAAAAAATAAATCAATAATAATTTTAAAATACATTTTAAAATATTTTTTTAAAATAAAAAATAAATCAATAATAATTTTTAAATACATTTTAAAATATTTTTTAAATAAAAAATAAATCAATAATAATTTTAAAAATACATTTTAAAATATTTTTTTAAATAAAAAATAAATCAATAATAATTTAAAAATACATTTTAAAATATTTTTTTAAATAAAAATAAATCAATAATAATTTTAAAATAAATTTTAATTTTTTTTTAAAATAAAAATTTAAATAAAGTTTTCTACCCACTCCCACATGGCCTCCCCTCCTGAGGACCCCTCCTGCTCTATATGATATCTAATTATATGCATGGTACAAAGTACCTATAGCAAAAATGTGAATCAAAGATCATCTATACAGTAAGAGAGCTCTGTTGTTTTCAAGGACCGACGACAAAAGCATTGGCCAAAGATCCTCTGCGAAAGAAGCACTCTTTTTTTTTTTTTTTGTCTCCACTGTTAAAACACTATTCAAAGATCCTTTATATGACAAAAGCACTCTCCCTTTATTTTAGGTGAGTACTGGAGTTTTTAAGGAGTTTTTTTTTTTACCTACTCTGTATTTACATCCAGGTCTGGACTTCCACGAGGACCTCCATCGCATCGGCGCAAAAGAAGGTCTGAAAGGTCGTAAGCTTCAGAAGGCCATGGAGAGCTACGCGTGGAACATCACGGTTCTCAAGGTGAGACTCGAACAAAACAATCCTGGTCTTTGAACTCACCATGACAAGCTTATAAACTGTTGTATTAGTTACGTATGTAGACGCTGCCGTCTTATCCATGCTTCTTGCGTGGTGTCCTTGCCCCCCCCCGTCTCCTCACCCCCGGGGGCTGTGACCAAGAGGTTGCCCCCACTGCTTTTATGAATGCCGCCCCTTGATATATGAAGAGATAAAGCACCACATGCTGTTCAGGCACTCGGCTGCACAGAGGGGGCGCTCGGCTAAGTGAAGACGACAGAGCAGCCAGGATATTTTTATCTCCAGCACATCACCCTGAAATCATTTAGTCTTGAGTGGAGGAGCTCCTTGGCCGGATGCCACAGAGATGGATGCTTCTTTTTTTTCAATAAAATATACACAGTATCTTTGGAGTTTATTTTTACATTGAATTGATATTGAAAAATAAATAGTGTTATAATTCCCCATAGGATAAAGTAAAGAAATGCTGCACTATTAAAGAAGCATTTCATTAATGCTTCAAATGTTTTACAGCATGTTCTCCCCGTGCATGCATGGGTTTTTTTTCCGGGTATTCCGGTTTTCTCCCACATTCCAAAAACATGCTAGGTTAATTAGCGACTCCAAATTGTCCATAGGTATGAATGTGAGTGTGAATGGTTGTTTGTCTATATGTGCTTTGTGATTGGCTGGCTACCAGTCCAGGGTGTACCCCGCCTCTCGCCGCCCGAAGACAGCTGGGATAGGCTCCAGCACCCCCTGCGACCCTCATGAGGATAAGTGGTAGAAAATGAATGAATATTTAATCATTATTAGAGCCCTCTAGACATGAAATAACACCCCTATATTGACTTTTAAACTCTTATTACCCAAATTTGTAAATAAAAGGAAATAAAATCTTTTAGGGGCTGTATGGTGTACGAGTGGTTGGCACACAGGCTTCACAGCTAAGAGACCCGAGTTCAATTCCACCCTCGGCCATCTCTGTGTGGAGTTTGCATGTTCTCCCCATGCATGCGTGGGTCTTTTTTTCCCGGGTACTGCGGTTTCTTCCCACATTCCAAAAACATGCTAGGTTAATTAGCGACTCCAAATTGTCCATAGGTATGAATGTGAGTGTGAATGGTTGTTTGTCTATATGTGCCCTGTGATTGGCTGGCCACCAGTCCAGGGTGTACCTCACCTCTCGCCCACAGACAGCTCGGATGAATGAATGAATATAGTGAGGGACGACTGTATTTGTTTATACCAATCATTCTACGTAGGAACCTACTGTAACAAGCATTCCAAAACATTCCCACTCTGCTTTATTTGATCCCCGGAAAAGCATCAGCTTGTCTGTAATTATTATTAGAAAATATATTTTTTTCACCCAAAAACTGCCAGTGCGGCCTTGTCCAAAACAAACTATCCTGTTTTTAAACGTAGCGCTACCACATCAATTGTCGAGCTGTGCGGCAGCAAGTCTAAAAGGAGTAGAGCGAAGCAATTAAGAATAATTGTGTCTATTTTTAAGAACAATGCCCATTAATGGTTCTTCAGCAGCATCTTTAAGACAAATGACCAGCTTCCATTACTGAGAAGGTCTTATTTGTGCAAACAAGGAGTGGGGAGGGGGATTAGGGATTTAATGAGGATAAAGTGGTAGGATTTTGCCCCCCCCACACCATGAATGACCACAGGCACCCAAATAAGCGGGTCTCGATGGCTCTCTGGCAGCTCAGGCCGAGCCTGCATGTCTTATTTTATGCCCGGTGAGTCACGACTTACATAATTTGTGTTTTTTTTTTTTTTTTTTTTTTCATTTTTCAAAAACATGACTTATTCATGCTCGCGTGTCGGAGAGACTCATGTGAAAGGCCACCTGCAACCTTTTTCTACTCATCGTGCTTGGGGTCACAATGACATATTTGACGTGTTAGCTTCAACACGTCTGGCCTGTCGCGGTTCACTCTGATGAAGCATGGCGGTGAAGTAAAACACTCGCAGTTTGGAAGGCTTGATGTGACAGGAGCGAAGATCCACTCGGGGGTATCTCTGGGTCAATGCTGACCTGCGAAGGCCTGCATAACTTTATGTAAACAGTCAGCAGAAATATTGAAACATTATCACTACATGGAGGATGAACTGGAAAAGGGCCAAAGTCATTTCATTTAATGGGGTAATACTGCCCTCTGGCGTATTTTGACTGTAATTACATTTTCATACATTTCATTATTTAAAGCTGAGAATTATTATTTATTCATTCATATTTTTTAACGCTTATCCTCACATGTGTTGCAGGGGGTGCTGGAGCCTATCCCAGCGGTAGCTGAGAATTAAAAAAAATCAAAATCTGAGAATTTTAAACAATAAGTATACAATACTTATACACTAAGTATATTACAACAAGACAGCAGCAACAGAATTTAAAATTTAATTTCCGCGGAATTCTAGGAATTCTTGTCTTGTTGTCGCCATGATCACTATTTAGATCTACTATCTACTTAGACTTCAAATACTATACAATCGTCCCCTCGCTACATTGCGGTTCCAACGCCGTCTGGGTTTTCGAAAAAAAAATTATGAACGAATGACCGCTGTTTTGTAGTATTAGTGGTACTATGTAGTATTGTGGTCACTAGACATCAGTACTGTTACACCGATGACATACAACAATATGCCGTGTCAGCCACGGCATGTCCGATATGACATAATGAAGTTCTCCTCCCATTCCGTGTGGAAGTGGTTGTTTTTGTGAAACTTCTTACATACTTGTTTAACTTAATTAATGATTTGGAGTGCATGAAAAAACACAGGTCTTGTTGACCATATGGTTATTATTTAAAAAAATAATAAGTATATTACAACAAGACAGCAGCAACAGAATAATACTAGATACTAGCATTAATACTGCGTAATACTGCGTTGTAACATGCATGACTTCCACACCCACTGTGGACATTTTAATGCGCATGCAGAGGTAGATAAAGCTGCCAGTAAATGCCAGATTGTCAGATTACAATTGAATGCATCACATAATCAGTTCACAGTTCCACATGTCCAAAAGGAGTAGGAAGAAGCAAAACTTATTAAATCCTACCCCTCCATCTGGTACTTTTACAATGAATAACTGTTACATTTGTTCACTTCCTGCTTTCCTAATATAGTTTAGGTTTTACCTGCCAATAAATGCCACTGTTTTTTTTTTCGAGCCTGGCGGTTGGTTTTCAGATTACAATTGAATGCATCACATAATCAGTTCCCAGTTCCACATGTTCCAAAAAGGAGTAGGAAGAAGCAAAGCTTATAAAATCCTACCCCTCCATCTGGTACTTTTACAATCAATAACTGTTACATTTGTTCACTTCCTGCTTTCCTAATATAGTTTAGTTCATTTTTTTTTTATTAATTTTTTTTTTTAATTAAATTTATTTTAATTAATTTTTTTAACACAATAAAACACATTTAACTGAATAGAGACTTTAATTTTAGAATGTGTGATTTTTTTTCTCCCGTCTGATCGCAGGGCCAAGCGGACCTGTTGAAGCACGCAAAGAGCGAGGCCCTAGACACCCTGCGTCAGATCCACTGCGCGGCTCAATCCTGTGGCCTCAGTAAGAACGGAGCCTCCTCCCCTCAGCCGCAGCCTCTTCATCTCCACCACCATCACCACCACCAGCTCCACCCTCTCCAGACACAACAGCATCACCCTCAGGCCAAGACCCCTTCACTGATGCCCCAGTCTCAGACTCAATCCCAGATCGGACCTCCTCATTCCCCGCTCACACCCCTCCCTCTGCTTCAAAGTGTTCCAAAACCCCCAGCGTATAATCCTCCACCGGATCTACCCCAGTTCCATAGAGCGGCCAGACCTATGGACTCCATCTTGGAGAAGGAAGCGTTCAGCAGTGATGCCGCGGGAACCTGCTGACCCGCAGCCTGTATCCACAGAGACGCCAAGGGAACGGACGAGGGAGAAAGTATGGAGGAAGCGGCGAGCGAGGACGGTAAAGAAAAGGCTGAGGAGATGATGATGATGATGATGATGATGGCGACGGCGAGGAAGGGTCGTCGCGTGAGAAGCGAGACGCAGGTTTGAAAGGTTAGCGTGGGAGAGAGAGCTGACAAAGACGATGAGATCAGATTGTCCGTCGTCATGCATTTGCATTTTAGTCCATGTCCACACAGACACGCGTGTTTTCAGACGCGTGTTTTTTTTTCCACAGGGAATGACGAGTCTCGTTTGTTTCTCTTTTATATATTTTTTTATTACCATAAAACATGAAAAGGCTGTGCAGGCCATGTCATATTTTGGCATCATTAATTATCACTAAAGGCAAGTTGTAAACATAACATACTGTATAAAAAAAATAGAAAAAAATTGAAAAAATAATCAATAAATGACAAAAACTTTTGTAATTAATTGATTTTTTTTTTTTTATTTATTATTATTGATTTTTAATTTTGTAATTGTAATTTTTGTAATTAGCTAACATTTGGTAAAAACGTATATTCATTCATTCATTTTCTACCACTTATCCTCACGAGGGTCACGGGGGGGGTGCTGGAGCCTATCCCAGCTGTCTTCTTGGGGCAAGAGGCGGGGTACACCCTGGAGGGTGAGGCCTGCTCGCTAACCACTCGACCGCCGTGCGGATATTTTACTAGTTAGAGCGTCGAAAATGTGTTTACTACCTCCTAAATATGGCTTTTAACACTATTAGAGCCCTCTAGACATGAAATAACACCCCTATAGTCACCTTTAGACTTTCATTCATTCATTTTCTAAAGCTTATCCTCACGAGGGTCATGGGGGGGTGCTGGAGCCTATCCCAGCTGTCTTCTTGGGGCGAGCGGCGGGGTACACCGTGGACTGGTGGCCAGCCATTCACAGGACACATATAGACAAACAACCATTCACACTCACATTCATACCTATGGACAATTTGGAGTCGCTAATTAACCTAGCATGTTTTTGGAATGTGGGAGGAAATCGGAATACCCGGAAAAAAAAAACACGCATGCACGGGGAGAACATGCAAACTCCACACAGAGATAGCCAAGGGTGGGATTGAACCCGGGTCTTCTAGCTGTGAGGTCTACGCGCTAACCACTCCCCTGCCGTGCAGCATCAAAACGTATAGCGAATCTAAAATTTGATGAATGCGAAATTCTAGGAATCTAGTATTAGTAGTACATATGTAGTATTGTGGTCACTAGACATCAGTACTGTTACACCGATGAGATACAACAATATGCCGTGTCAGCCATGGCATGTCCGATATGACATAGTAAAGTTCTCCTCCCATTCCGTGTGGAAGTGGTTGTTTTTGTGACACTTCTTACATGTGTTGTTTAACTTAAATAATGATTTGGAGTGCATGAAAAAACACAGGTCTTCTTGACCATATGGTTATTATTAAAAAAATAAGTATATTACAACAAGACAGCAGCAACAGAATAATACTAGATACTAGCATTAATACTGCGTAATACTGCGTTGTAACATGCATGACTTCCACACCCACTGCGGACATTTTAATGCGCATGCAGAGGTAGATAAAGCTGCCAGTAAATGCCAGTGTTTTTTTTTTTTTGACCAAGGCGGTTGGTTTTCAGATTACAATTGAATGCATCACATAATCAGTTCCCAGTTCCACATGTCCAAAAAGGAGTAGGAAGAAGCAAAGCTTATTAAATCCTACCCCTCAATTTGGTACTTTTATAATCAGTAACTGTTACATTTGTTCACTTCCTGCTTTCCTAATATAGTTTTTTTTATTTTAATTAAATTTATTTTAATTTTAATTTTTCTAACACACATTTAAATGAATAGAGACTTTAATTGGAGAATGTGTGATTATTTTTTTTTGTGTGTGTTTTCCTCGAATGCAACCCAACGGTTGGGCGTCACAGCGCCACCTGTTGCCATGGCTACCAAATGCACTGCCTCGCGTCATTTTTTTTTTTAATCAAATACCGGTGCCTGTGTGGACGTCGCTTTAGTTTCATGTTCCTCGTTGTCTTCTTCAGCTCTCTCCAAAGTTCTCCCTTGTCTCTCCATCTTGGAGCGACACTTTTTTTTTTTTTTTCCAAGCACCTCCACTTTTTATCCTCTGTGGGTACAGGCTGCACCTCATGACTGCTTTTTGTTGGGATCACGATATGCCTTCGGACACGCCTTCATTTTTTTTTTTTTATTTCTACACATTTTTGGGCTTTTTCTCTTTTCTCATTCTTCTTCACAACATTTTTAAACATAATTGTTTCCGGGAGTGGCACACCCGCCCCCAGAGAGGTTTCAGCCTCTCACTCCAGGAACTAAGCCCAATTTCCCTATTTTGTTGCATTAACATTTTTTTTCCCAACCATGAAAAATGATATAAACTCATTTTTCATGAGTTCTCCACCAGGTGGCGATGTTCCCCTATCATCCACAACTGGAAATCTACCCTTTAAATGTCAAGGGTCACCACAGAGTATCGTGAATCTAGATGTAAACTCATTTCAAATGTAAGAAGGGATGATATATATATATATAGATATATAGATATATAGATATATAGATATATATATATTACCATAAGTACGGGTGTACACATGAATGATTCTAATTATTGTTAGTTGTATGGATATTCAAAGTATTTTTGAATTATTAATTCCACATGTGTGATTGTTTTGGACACCGGGAGGGATTTACGGGTTAGCGCCACAACGCCAGCGTCCACAAAGGTAATAATAATAATAATAATGATAATAATTTGAAAGAGGCGTGTCACTGCAAAATGAGTGTGGATTCTGTCATAGCGACCCATTAAAAGTGGTGTCATTGTTTTTGTCGTCTTATTATTCTTATGATCGATGCATCGTTTATGTTTGTTGATATGTTGTTTCTTCTTCAGGCAATGATGCCGCAAATGCTTCAATTAGAGGCCTCCGCTCAAGTAGACGCCGCGCCGTAATTAAACTCTGAGCGCGCCCGGTCCACTTGAATAAATAAGCCCCCCACCCACTTGAAATAGAAGTGTGACATCTAATACTGCTCTGTCTCTTTAGCAGTCATTAACACAGTACATAGGGAAAAAATAAAACTCATTCATTTCATTCATTTTCAAACCGCTGGAGCCTATCCCAGCTGTCGAGAGGCGGGGTACACCCTGGACTGGTGGCCAGCCAATCACAGTGCACATATAGACAAACAACCATTCACACTCACATTCATACCTATGGACAATTTGGAGTTGTCAAAAAGTTGAAAACCCACGCATGAAGGGAAATTGAACTCAGGTCTCCTAGCTGTGAGGCCTGCGCGCTAACCACTCGTCCGCCGTGCAATTCGATGTAGGATTCCTTATTTATAAATGGAATATTTTACTAGTTAGAGCGTCGAAAATGTGTTTACAACCTCCTAAATATGGCTTTTAACACTATTAGAGACCTCTAGACATGAAATAACACCCCTATAGTCACCTTTAGACTTTCAGTCATTCATTTTCTAAAGCTTATCCTCACAAGGGTCACGGGGGGAGCTGGAGAGGCGGGGTACACTCTGGACTGGTGGCCAGCCAATCACAGGGCACATATAGACAAACAACCATTCACACTCACATTCACACCTATGGACAATTTGGAGTCGCTAATTAACCTAGCATGTTTTTGGAATGTGGGAGGAAACCGGAGTACTCGGAGAAAACCCACGCATGCACTAGGAGGACATGCGAATTCAGAGAATCGAACCCAAGTCTGTGTGGCCAACATGCTAATCACTCGTCCATCGTGCGTCTATACCACAACATAAACATTTATTCATTAATTTTTTTACCGCTTATCCTCACAAGGGTTGCGGGGGGAGCTGGAGCCTATCCCAGCTGTCTTCGGACGGAGAGGCAGGGTACACCCTGGACTGGTGGCCAGCCAATCACAGAGCACGTATAGACAAACAACCATTCACACTCACATTCATACCTATGGACAATTTGGAGTTGCTAATTAACCTAGCATGTTTTTGGAACGTGGGAGGAAACCCGGAGTACCCGGAGAAAACATGCAAACTCCACACAGAGATGGCTAAGAATGGGATTGAACTCAGGTCTCCTAGCTGTGAGGTCTGCGCGCTAACCACTCGACCACCGTGCAACCCAGAAGAAAAAATTGTTTTCCAAAATATATTACAATTATTGTGTATTATTGCAGTAATGGCCCACAATGTTAGATACACTTGCCCAAATGGCTATAGGATCATGGCGAGAGTTGTTCCTAATATTTTTATGTTTATTGAGAGTCCGAAAATTATCGTTACAAATGCAACACCTTAGTTGTTCCAAAATAAATAAGCTGCATAATGTTTCCACTAGCTATTTAGGATTTATCCCAATGATGAACAAGAGAGCCTAATTAGCTTTGCTATTCAACAAACGTCTTTTACAAGCTGATAAAGGGCACGGCTTATTATTTGTGTCACCATTAGCTAATGAACGCGTCTCCATCACAACCACCCCCCCACACCCCCCATCAACGCTATGTCTTAATAAGCCGCCGGCGTGCCACCACAAAGACATACCTGGATGCGAACAAAAGCTTTCGTCGTGGAGATGACCGCAAATGAATGGCAGGGAGATGAGCAAAAAAAAAAGAACACAGTTCCTGTGTCACGCTTAGAACGGGCCCCGAATGACGTCCCGATTGCATGTGCTGAGACGGGATATAAAAGGCCCCCCGTTCGTTTCCCTGCGGAGGATGAAAGCGCAGATGCGTGCCTCTTGCAGACCGCAGAAGATGAGGTGGTTCACCCCCAAATTGCACTCATCTAACAAGGTAAGATGGCGTTTTCATTTTTATGCTAATGTTTTTTTTAATGTATTTTTGTACGCAGTATGTATATACACACGTATACAGTATAAGTGTGTGTGTGTATTTATTCTGTACAGTATGTGCATTTATGCATCTATTTATGCATCTATACCAGGGGTGGGTAAACTACGGCCCGGGGGCCACATCCGGCCCGCCAAGTGTTTGAATACGGCCCGCCCAATCTTTCCAAAGTATTTCATTTAAACTCAACATACAACCTGGCATCATGGCCTGAGCCAACCTTTTGATGGTTTTATTGATGGTTTTTTGACATGGTCTGTTGTTTACAAAGTGCTCCTGAAAAAAGGGACACAAGCACATAATAATAATAATAATAATAATAATAATAATAATAATAATAATAATAATAATAATAATAATAATAATAATAATAATTATTATTATTATTATTATTATTATTATTATTATTATTAGATTATTAGATTATTATAATTATTATTAGAACTATTATGATTATTATAATTATTATATTAATGCTAATTATTATATTAATTATATATAATATTATTGTTATATTTGCATATTTTACATAATAATAATATAATAATTATTATTTTTATTTTATTGTAATTATTATAATATTTTATTATTTTTAAAATATTTAAATAGAAATATAAAATAATAAATAATAATAGCAGATTGCATGACAATTTCACAGATACAATAATACCAGGTGGACTGTTACGTGTAAAATATATAGTCTGCCCCCCCCCCCCCCCCCCCCGTAAATTTTGTCATATCAATGCGGCCCGCGAGTCAAAACGTTTGCCAACCCCTGATCTATACAGATACTAACATGTATATGTATATATAAAACACATTCTGGCGGCACGGTGGTCTAGGGGTTAGCGCGCAGACCTCACAGCTAGGAGACCAGGGTTAAATCCCACCCTTGGGCATCTCTGTGTGGAGTTAGCATGTTCTCCCCGTGCATGCGTGGGTTTTCTCCGGGTACTCCGGTTTCCTCCCACATTCCAAAAACATGCTAGGTTAATTGGCGACTCCAAATTGTCCATGGTCCATGGTACTCACATCCAGGTATGAATGTGAGTGTGAGTGGTTGTTTGTCTATATGTGCCCTGTGATTGGCTGGGTGTACCCCGCCTTACGCCCGAAGACAGCTGGGATAGGCTCCAGCACCCCCGCGACCCTCGTGAGGAAAAGCAGTAGAAAATGAATGAATGAATGAAAACACATTCTTTACACATTAAGAATGTATGCAGTATACTGTATTGTACTTACAAATTGTATAGTTACACAACATCATATCTTGTCAAAGTGTCTGTTGCTAATAAATGATATACATGCATACATTAGTACTGTTCCACTAATGAGATACAACAATATGCCGTGTCTGCCACGGCATGTCCGATATGACATAATGAAGTTGTCCTCCCATTCCGTGTGGAAGTGGTTGTTTTTGTGAAACTTCTTATATACTTGTTTAACTTAAATAATGATTTGGAGTGCATGAAAAAACACAGGTCTTTTTGACCATATGGTTATTATTAAAAAAAATAAGTATATTACAACAAGACAGCAGCAACAGAATAATACTAGATACAGCATTAATACTGCGTATTACTGCGTGTAACATGCATGACTTCCACACCCACTGTGGACATTTTAATGCGCATGCAGAGGTAGATGAAGCTGCCAATAAATGCCAGTGTTTTTTTTTTCCACCCTGGCGGTTGGTTTTCAGATTACAATTGAATGCATCACATAATCAGTTCACAGTTCCACATGTCCAAAAGGAGTAGGAAGAAGCAAAGCTTATTAAATCCTACCCCTCCATTTGGTACTTTTACAATCAGTAACTGTTACATTTGTTCACTTCCTGCTTTCTATAATACAGTTTAAGGTTTTTTTTGTTTTTTTTTGTTTTATAATGTACGAGGTGATATGAGCATACAATGACATAATGGTTACCATAGTAACTGATATAGTGCTATATATAGCACATCATGACATAAAGTAACAATGAAGTATAGTTCAGTTAGTACTTACCTTTGTTTCCCCCCCCCCACAGAAGGTCCTTGTTCTTCTTCTGCTTTTGCTGCACTCCCAGGCGTCGCTCTGCGATGCCCACACCGTGTCCAGCGAGTGCTGCAGGCAGCCCTCTCGCCCGTGTCGCCTCCACCTGTTTCTGTGCCGCTCCGGCGGGACCGCCACGGTTGTGTCAGGCGACGCCTCAGCCGGCATCCTGACTCTGGGCAAGCGCACGCAGGACGAGCCAACCTTCCAAAGTCGCCTGCAGCAGCTCCTCCACGAGTCCACGGACCGCTCGGCTGGCATCCTGACCATGGGAAGGAGGGCCCAGCCGGGGGTCAAAGGTCACTATGCTGCGTTGGCGCCCCCGTCGTATGTCACCGTCACTCCTTTGCCTGTTTGATGTGCAGCAAAGGATACTGGGACTTCTTATAAACACGACTGTATGACAGTGTAATGTAATATTGTACATAGTGTGTCTTACATGGAATAAAATGCAACACTGGCGTCATATCATTATTCATATTTTATTGCAACCAATGATGTTACATTTCTTATTTTCATATTACGTGCACATACATTCTCTAATGCAATAGCTCTATATAAAATACCCACACATACAGTTTCCATTTTCATTGCGTTTGTATTATATTATGATTGACAGCTAATATTTTTCCTATTGTGTATGTAAGATAATCAATATATAATAAACACCTGCCAGTGCAAATTACCACCACCATGAAAAATAAGCATCTTAGTCTCATTATATGGTACAGGTGTACCTACAAAGTTTAACATTAATAATAATTATAGAAAAAATATTAGAATTGACTTAAGTAAGTCTTTTTTTTTAGTTAGTGCGATGATTAAACTGACAATGTAATGAATTCAAATAAATGAATGAACATAACTAATTGGTCCCGGAACTAATGTTACGCGGAACCTTAGTGCCGAAGCAACGATTGACGGGGGTCAGTATTATGCACCGTACTTAACATGTAATAATAATTACGGAAAAAATATTAGAATTGGCTTAAGTAAGTCATTAAGTAAGTCTTTTTTACGTAATGCGGCGATTAAATTGACAATGTAATGAATGAATGAGCATAAAATATTAGAATATTACAAAATATATTAAAATATTAGAATATTAGAATTGATTTAAGTAAGTCATTACTTGGTATAGCCAGAATTTGACACCGAGTGCATTTTGTCTGAATTTTGTAAAAACTCTGAATTAAACTGACAATGTAATGAATTAAAATTAATAAATGAACATAACTAATTGATCCCGGAACTAATGTTACGCGGAACCTTAGTGCCGAACTAGCGATTGACAGGGGTCAGTATTATGCACCGTACTTAACATGTAATAATAACGGGAAAAATATTAGAATTGACTTAAATAAAGTCAATAAGTAAGCCTTTTTTTACTTAGTGTGACGATGTATAGCCAGAATTTGACACCTAGTACATTTTATCTGAATTTTGTAAAAACTGACAATGTAATGAATTCAAATGAATGAATGAATGAACATAACTAATCGGTCCCGGAAATAATATTACGCGGAACCTTAGTGCCGAAGCAGCGGTTGACGGGGGTCAGTATTATGCACCGTACTCAAAAATGTTTCTACCGGTAGCGTTGTACTGCTGTTGTGTTATAATTCTGTTCTAAATATATTCATTTATCGAACAAAACTAATCGCTTTATCCCAAAGAAACATTTAACATTAATTTTATGATGGAAGTGCTGAGCGAGGAGGCTTCCGGTGAGCAATGCGTGAAGGAAAACGAAGAGGAAAGAGAGAAAAATACGTCTCCTGATACAGAGGAGGACATGGAGAATACAACTCATGCTGACATTTTGGACATTTTCGAGGAGGGACTTGCTCACCTGGTTCAGGATCCTTTACTTTGTGATCTTCCAATTCAGGTACTTTTGACAAACAGCTTAGAAAATGTCGACGAAACAAACATACCCATACCAAACATACCATATCTGTTGGGCGGTTTTTTCTAGCTAAACTATTTAAAAAACATAATTAAAAATTATTTTAAAAATGTATTTAGTTTAGATATAAACTATTACTAAATATATATTATTAAATTAATTATATTATATAAAATGTCTGTGTTACCGGGAGCCAAAGCAGCCGCAGCCGGACAGGGCGCCGCCATCTTGAAAAAAAACAATTACTGTTTACGCTGTACATTGTTCTTATTTGATGTCATCTATTTATTCTCCACATTATTATTTATTATTATTATTTATTATATATCCAGGCAACAACATTTCGTTGGCAATTTCACTGCTGTGTTATTGTGCAATGACGATAAAGAAAGTCTATCTATCTATATTATAACAATAAAATAATAAAATATCCACATCCAAAAAAATAAATGAAATGTAATCATTTTATATGTGTGTCTATTTTTCGGCAGGTGACGCTAGAAGAAATAAATTCACAGATTGCTTTGGAGTACGGCCAGGCCATGACCGTGAGAGTTTTGAAGGCTGACGGTGAAATAATGCGTATGTATCAATCATAATAAACGCAGAAACCCCCCATTTAGTATTGGAATATATACGAAATTGCTGTGTTTCTGTTGTAGCCATTGTGGTGGTGCAAGACGCCACAGTACTGGACCTGAAGAAAGCCGTTCGCAGGTTTGTGGAGCTGAAGCAGCAACGCGAGGGCAGCGTGAGGCACATTAACTGGTAAGAAAACACTCATAAGAACATTTAGTATGGCGCAAAAGTATATGAAATATCTCACCAACTTTCATTTTCCTTGACAGGAGGTACGTCTGGAGAACGTACAATTTAATGTTTCAGTGGGAAAAGCTGGAGGACGACCGTGTGAGGATAAAAGAGTAAGTGGATATGATAATAAAAATTCTATATACTTCTGTTGATTTTTTTTTTTGTAAAGAGTTTGATGTTTGTGCAGTTACGGAATCAGGAACAGAGATGAGGTGACTTTCATGAAGAGGCTGAGGAAAAAGTGACACTGAAGATAAACTACATGACTTATATATTCATATGTATATGTTTAATATGTTTAATAGCCACAATTGATGACGTGATTTAATATTTGTCAAATATTTGTAAATATTGTATGTATTTTTTTTTTCAAATTCAAAAATATTTTCACGTTTAAAACTTGTTACTCAATACCGCCACCTGCTGGTGTGGAGGGTAATAGCTCATGTTGAGCTTGTGTTTGACTGAAGTGTACCTAATTTTATGCGTACTTAATTGCTTGTACCTGATGATAATTTAATAATAAAAGTGTACATATGGCCAATGATGGCCAAGCTCGTGCATCATTGCTGACAAAACCTCTACAAAGTGGAATTTTATGCAATTTTTGGGTTCTTCTGGGACCCCTGATGACAGTGTGCAAGGTTTCCAGTTGATTTTGGAGCAGAAAAGTGCATTTTCAGCATGTTGAAAAAGTGGAAAAAAAACAAGACTAACCCCTTACCTTTTTTTCAAAAATCGACACCCGTACAAAGTGGTTTTTTATGCCATTTTGGGGTCCTTGGGGACCCCCGATGAGTGTGTGAGAGGTTTCCAGTTGATTTCGGCGCAGAAAAGTGCATTTTCAGCAAGTTGAAAAAATGAAAAAAAACGTAAGGCTAACCCCTTACCTTTTTTTCAAAAATTGTCGCCTCTACAAAGTGGCATTTTATGGCATTTTGGGGTCCTTCTGGGACCCCCGATGAGTGTGTGAGAGGTTTCCTGTTGATTTTGGCGCAGAAAAGTGCATTTTCAGCAAGTTGAAAAAATGAAAAAAAACGTAAGAGGTTAGCCTTACCTTTTTTTCAAAATTCGACGCCTCTACAAAGTGGCATTTTATGCCATTTTGTGGTCCTTCTGGGACCCCCGATGAGTGTGTGAGAGGTTTCCAGTTGATTTCGGCGCAGAAAAGTGCATTTTCAGCAAGTTGAAAAAATGAAAAAAAAACGTAAGGCTAACCCCTTACCTTTTTTTCAAAAATCGACGCCTCTACAAAGTGGCATTTTATGCCATTTTGGGGTCCTTCTGGGACCCCCGATGAGTGTGTGAGAGGTTTCCAGTTGATTTCGGCGCAGAAAAGTGCATTTTCAGGAAGTTGAAAAAATGAAAAAAACGTAAGGCTAACCCCTTACCTTTTTTTCAAAAATCGACGCCTCTACAAAGTGGCATTTTATGCCATTTTGGGGTCCTTCTGGGACCCCCGATAAGTGTGTGAGAGGTTTCCAGTTGATTTTGGCACAGAAAAGTGCATTTTCAGCAAGTTGAAAAAGTGAAAAAAAACGTAAGGCTAACCCCTTACCTTTTTTCCAAAAATCGACGCCTCTACAAAGTGGCATTTTATGCCATTTTGGGGTCCTTCTGGGACCCCCGATGAGTGTGTGAGAGGTTTCCAGTTGATTTTGGCGCAGAAAAGTGCATTTTCAGCAAGTTGAAAAAATGAATAAAACCGTAAGGGGTTAGCCTTACCTTTTTTTCAAAAATCGACGCCTCTACAAAGTGGCATTTCATGCCATTTTAGGGTCCTTCTGGGACCCCCGATGAGTGTGTGAGAGGTTTCCAGTTGATTTCGGCACAGAAAAGTGCATTTTCAGCAAGTTGAAAAAATGAAAAAAAACGTAAGGGGTTAGCCTTACCTTTTTTTCAAAAATCGACGCCTCTACAAAGTGGCATTTTATGCCATTTTGGGGTCCTTCTGGGACCCCCGATGAGTGTGTGAGAGGTTTCCAGTTGATTTTGGCGCAGAAAAGTGCATTTTCAGCAAGTTGAAAAATTGAAAAAAAACGTAAGGGGTTAGCCTTACCTTTTTTTCAAAAATCGACGCCTCTACAAAGTGGCATTTTATGCCATTATGGGGTCCTTCTGGGACCCCCGATGAGTGTGTGAGAGGTTTCCAGTTGATTTTGGCGCAGAAAAGTGCATTTTCAGCAAGTTGAAAAAATGAAAAAAAACGTAAGGCTAACCCCTTACCTTTTTTTCAAAAATCGACGCCTCTACAAAGTGGCATTTTATGCCATGTTGGGGTCCTTCTGGGACCCCCGATGAGTGTGTGAGAGGTTTCCAGTTGATTTTGGCGCAGAAAAGTGCATTTTCAGCAAGTTGAAAAAATAAAAAAAAACGTAAGGGGGTAGCCTTACCTTTTTTTCAATAATCGACGCCTCTACAAAGTGGCATTTTATGCCATTTTGGGGTCCTTCTGGGACCCCCGATGAATGTGTGAGAGGTTTCCAGTTGATTTTGGCGCAGAAAAGTGCATTTTCAGCAAGTTGAAAAAATGAAAAAAAACGTAAGGGGTTAGCCTTACCTTTTTTTCAAAAATCGACGCCTCTACAAAGTGGCATTTTATGCCATGTTGGGGTCCTTCTGGGACCCCCGATGAGTGTGTGAGAGGTTTCCAGTTGATTTTGGCGCAGAAAAGTGCATTTTCAGCAAGTTGAAAAAATAAAAAAAAACGTAAGGGGGTAGCCTTACCTTTTTTTCAATAATCGACGCCTCTACAAAGTGGCATTTTATGCCATTTTGGGGTCCTTCTGGGACCCCCGATGAATGTGTGAGAGGTTTCCAGTTGATTTTGGCGCAGAAAAGTGCATTTTCAGCAAGTTGAAAAAATGAAAAAAAACGTAAGGGGTTAGCCTTACCTTTTTTTCAAAAATCGACACCTCTACAAAGTGGCATTTTATGCCATTTTGGGGTCCTTCTGGGACCCCCGATGAGTGTGTGAGAGGTTTCCAGTTGATTTTGGCGCAGAAAAGTGCATTTTCAGCAAGTTGAAAAAATGAAAAAAAACGTAAGGCTAACCCCTTACCTTTTTTTCAATAATCGACGCCTCTACAAAGTGGCATTTTATGCCATTTTGGGGTCCTTCTGGGACCCCCGATGAATGTGTGAGAGGTTTCCAGTTGATTTTGGCGCAGAAAAGTGCATTTTCAGCAAGTTGAAAAAATGAAAAAAAACGTAAGGGGTTAGCCTTACCTTTTTTTCAAAAATCGACACCTCTACAAAGTGGCATTTTATGCCATTTTGGGGTCCTTCTGGGACCCCCGATGAGTGTGTGAGAGGTTTCCAGTTGATTTTGGCGCAGAAAAGTGCATTTTCAGCAAGTTGAAAAAATGAAAAAAAACGTAAGGCTAACCCCTTACCTTTTTTTCAAAAATCGACGCCTGTACAAAGTGGCATTTTATGCCATTTTGGGGTCCTTCTGGGACCCCCGATGAGTGTGTGGGAGGTTTCCAGTTGATTTTGGCGCAGAAAAGTGCATTTTCAGCAAGTTGAAAAAATGAAAAAAAACGTAAGGGGTTAGCCTTACCTTTTTTTCAAAAATCGACGCCTCTACAAAGTGGCATTTTATGCCATTTTGGGGTCCTTCTGGGACCCCCGATGAGTGTGTGAGAGGTTTCCAGTTGATTTTGGCGCAGAAAAGTGCATTTTCAGCAAGTTGAAAAAATGAAAAAAAACGTAAGGGGTTAGCCTTACCTTTTTTTCAAAAATCGACGCCTCTCTAAAGTGGCATTTTATGCCATTTTGGGGTCCTTCTGGGACCCCCGATGAGTGTGTGAGAGGTTTCCAGTTGATTTTGGCGCAGAAAAGTGCATTTTCAGCAAGTTGAAAAAATGAAAAAAAACGTAAGGGGTTAGCCTTACCTTTTTTTCAAAAATCGACGCCTCTACAAAGTGGCATTTTATGCCATTTTGGGGTCCTTCTGGGACCCCCGATGAGTGTGTGAGAGGTTTCCAGTTGATTTTGGCGCAGAAAAGTGCATTTTCAGCAAGTTGAAAAAATGAAAAAAAAACGTAAGGCTAACCCCTTACCTTTTTTTCAAAAATCGACGCCTCTACAAAGTGGCATTTTATGCCATTTTGGGGTCCTTCTGGGACCCCCGATGAGTGTGTGAGAGGTTTCCAGTTGATTTTGGCGCAGAAAAGTGCATTTTCAGCAAGTTGAAAAAATGAAAAAAAACGTAAGGGGTTAGCCTTACCTTTTTTTCAAAAATCGACGCCTCTACAAAGTGGCATTTTATGCCATTTTGGGGTCCTTCTGGGACCCCCGATGAGTGTGTGAGAGGTTTCCAGTTGATTTTGGCGCAGAAAAGTGCATTTTCAGCAAGTTGAAAAAATGAAAAAAACGTAAGGCTAACCCCTTACCTTTTTTTCAAAAATCGACACCTCTACAAAGTGGCATTTTATGCCATTTTGGGGTCCTTCTGGGACCCCCGATGAGTGTGTGAGAGGTTTACAGTTGATTTTAGCGCAGAAAAGTGCATTTTCAGCAAGTTGAAAAAATGAAAAAAAACGTAAGGGGTTAGCCTTACCTTTTTTTCAAAAATCGACGCCTCTACAAAGTGGCATTTTATGCCATTTTGGGGTCCTTCTGGGACCCCCGATGAGTGTGTGAGAGGTTTACAGTTGATTTTGGCGCAGAAAAGTGCATTTTCAGCAAGTTGAAAAAATGAAAAAAAACGTAAGGGGTTAGCCTTACCTTTTTTTCAAAAATCGACGCCTCTACAAAGTGGCATTTTATGCCATTTTGGGGTCCTTCTGGGACCCCCGATGAGTGTGTGAGAGGTTTCCAGTTGATTTCGGCGCAGAAAAGTGCATTTTCAGCAAGTTGAAAAAATGAAAAAAAACGTAAGGGGTTAGCCTTACCTTTTTTTCAAAAATCGACGCCTCTACAAAGTGGCATTTTATGCCATTTTGGGGTCCTTCTGGGACCCCCGATGAGTGTGTGAGAGGTTTCCAGTTGATTTCGGCGCAGAAAAGTGCATTTTCAGCAAGTTGAAAAAATGAAAAAAAACGTAAGGGGTTAGCCTTACCTTTTTTTCAAAAATCGACGCCTCTCTAAAGTGGCATTTTATGCCATTTTGGGGTCCTTCTGGGACCCCCGATGAGTGTGTGAGAGGTTTCCAGTTGATTTTGGCGCAGAAAAGTGCATTTTCAGCAAGTTGAAAAAATGAAAAAAAACGTAAGGCTAACCCCTTACCTTTTTTTCAAAAATCGACGCCTGTACAAAGTGGCATTTTATGCCATTTTGGGGTCCTTCTGGGACCCCCGATGAGTGTGTGAGAGGTTTCCAGTTGATTTTGGCGCAGAAAAGTGCATTTTCAGCAAGTTGAAAAAATGAAAAAAAACGTAAGGGGTTAGCCTTACCTTTTTTTCAAAAATCGACGCCTCTCTAAAGTGGCATTTTATGCCATTTTGGGGTCCTTCTGGGACCCCCGATGAGTGTGTGAGAGGTTTCCAGTTGATTTTGGCGCAGAAAAGTGCATTTTCAGCAAGTTGAAAAAATGAAAAAAAACGTAAGGGGTTAGCCTTACCTTTTTTTCAAAAATCGATGCCTCTACAAAGTGGCATTTTATGCCATTTTGGGGTCCTTCTGGGACCCCCGATGAGTGTGTGAGAGGTTTACAGTTGATTTTGGCGCAGAAAAGTGCATTTTCAGCAACTTGAAAAAATGAAAAAAAACGTAAGGGGTTAGCCTTACCTTTTTTTCAAAAATCGACGCCTCTACAAAGTGGCATTTTATGCCATTTTGGGGTCCTTCTGGGACCCCCGATGAGTGTGTGAGAGGTTTCTAGTTGATTTCGGCGCAGAAAAGTGCATTTTCAGCAAGTTGAAAAAATGAAAAAAAACGTAAGGCTAACCCCTTACCTTTTTTTCAAAAATTGACGCCTCTACAAAGTGGCATTTTATGCCATTTTGGGGTCCTTCTGGGACCCCCGATGAGTGTGTGAGAGGTTTCCAGTTGATTTCGGCGCAGAAAAGTGCATTTTCAGCAAGTTGAAAAAATGAAAAAAAACGTAAGGGGTTAGCCTTACCTTTTTTTCAAAAATCGACGCCTCTACAAAGTGGCATTTTATGCCATTTTGGGGTCCTTCTGGGACCCCCGATGAGTGTGTGAGAGGTTTCCAGTTGATTTCGGCGCAGAAAAGTGCATTTTCAGCAAGTTGAAAAAATGAAAAAAAACGTAAGGGGTTAGCCTTACCTTTTTTTCAAAAATCGACGCCTCTACAAAGTGGCATTTTATGCCATTTTGGGGTCCTTCTGGGACCCCCGATGAGTGTGTGAGAGGTTTCCAGTTGATTTCGGCGCAGAAAAGTGCATTTTCAGCAAGTTGAAAAAATGAAAAAAAACGTAAGGGGTTAGCCTTACCTTTTTTTCAAAAATCGACGCCTCTACAAAGTGGCATTTTATGCCATTTTGGGGTCCTTCTGGGACCCCCGATGAGTGTGTGAGAGGTTTCCAGTTGATTTCGGCGCAGAAAAGTGCATTTTCAGCAAGTTGAAAAAATGAAAAAAAACGTAAGGGGTTAGCCTTACCTTTTTTTCAAAAATCGACGCCTCTACAAAGTGGCATTTTATGCCATTTTGGGGTCCTTCTGGGACCCCCGATGAGTGTGTGAGAGGTTTCCAGTTGATTTCGGCGCAGAAAAGTGCATTTTCAGCAAGTTGAAAAAGTGAAAAAAAACGTAAGGCTAACCCCTTACCTTTTTTTCAAAAATCGACGCCTCTACAAAGTGGCATTTTATGCCATTTTGGGGTCCTTCTGGGACCCCCGATGAGTGTGTGAGAGGTTTCCAGTTGATTTTGGCGCAGAAAAGTGCATTTTCAGCAAGTTGAAAAAATGAAAAAAAACATAAGGGGTTAGCCTTACCTTTTTTTCAAAAATCGACGCCTCTACAAAGTGGCATTTTATGCCATTTTGGGGTCCTTCTGGGACCCCCGATGAGTGTGTGAGAGGTTTCCAGTTGATTTCGGCGCAGAAAAGTGCATTTTCAGCAAGTTGAAAAAATGAAAAAAAACGTAAGGGGTTAGCCTTACCTTTTTTTCAAAAATCGACGCCTCTACAAAGTGGCATTTTATGCCATTTTGGGGTCCTTCTGGGACCCCCGATGAGTGTGTGAGAGGTTTCCAGTTGATTTCGGCGCAGAAAAGTGCATTTTCAGCAAGTTGAAAAAAAGAAAAAAAACGTAAGGGGTTAGCCTTACCTTTTTTTCAAAAATCGACGCCTCTACAAAGTGGCATTTTATGCCATTTTGGGGTCCTTCTGGGACCCTCGATGAGTGTGTGAGAGGTTTCCAGTTGATTTCGGCGCAGAAAAGTGCATTTTCAGCAAGTTGAAAAAATGAAAAAAAACGTAAGGGGTTAGCCTTACCTTTTTTTCAAAAATCGACGCCTCTACAAACTGGCATTTTATGCCATTTTGGGGTCCTTCTGGGACCCCCGATGAGTGTGTGAGAGGTTTCCAGTTGATTTTGGCGCAGAAAAGTGCATTTTCAGCAAGTTGAAAAAATGAAAAAAAACGTAAGGCTAACCCCTTACCTTTTTTTCAAAAATCGACGCCTCTACAAAGTGGCATTTTATGCCATTTTGGGGTCCTTCTGGGACCCCCGATGAGTGTGTGAGAGGTTTCCAGTTGATTTCGGCGCAGAAAAGTGCATTTTCAGCAAGTTGAAAAAATGAAAAAAAACGTAAGGGGTTAGCCTTACCTTTTTTTCAAAAATCGACGCCTCTACAAAGTGGCATTTTATGCCATTTTGGGGTCCTTCTGGGACCCCCGATGAGTGTGTGAGAGGTTTCCAGTTGATTTCGGCGCAGAAAAGTGCATTTTCAGCAAGTTGAAAAAATGAAAAAAAACGTAAGGGGTTAGCCTTACCTTTTTTTCAAAAATCGACGCCTCTACAAAGTGGCATTTTATGCCATTTTGGGGTCCTTCTGGGACCCCCGATGAGTGTGTGAGAGGTTTCCAGTTGATTTCGGCGCAGAAAAGTGCATTTTCAGCAAGTTGAAAAAGTGAAAAAAAACGTAAGGCTAACCCCTTACCTTTTTTTCAAAAATCGACGCCTCTACAAAGTGGCATTTTATGCCATTTTGGGGTCCTTCTGGGACCCCCGATGAGTGTGTGAGAGGTTTCCAGTTGATTTCGGCGCAGAAAAGTGCATTTTCAGCAAGTTGAAAAAATGAAAAAAAACGTAAGGGGTTAGCCTTACCTTTTTTTCAAAAATCGACGCCTCTACAAAGTGGCATTTTATGCCATTTTGGGGTCCTTCTGGGACCCCCGATGAGTGTGTGAGAGGTTTCCAGTTGATTTCGGCGCAGAAAAGTGCATTTTCAGCAAGTTGAAAAAATGAAAAAAAACGTAAGGGGTTAGCCTTACCTTTTTTTCAAAAATCGACGCCTCTACAAAGTGGCATTTTATGCCATTTTGGGGTCCTTCTGGGACCCCCGATGAGTGTGTGAGAGGTTTCCAGTTGATTTCGGCGCAGAAAAGTGCATTTTCAGCAAGTTGAAAAAATGAAAAAAAACGTAAGGGGTTAGCCTTACCTTTTTTTCAAAAATCGACGCCTCTACAAAGTGGCATTTTATGCCATTTTGGGGTCCTTCTGGGACCCCCGATGAGTGTGTGAGAGGTTTCCAGTTGATTTTGGCGCAGAAAAGTGCATTTTCAGCAAGTTGAAAAAATGAAAAAAAACGTAAGGGGTTAGCCTTACCTTTTTTTCAAAAATCGACGCCTCTACAAAGTGGCATTTTATGCCATTTTGGGGTCCTTCTGGGACCCCCGATGAGTGTGTGAGAGGTTTCCAGTTGATTTTGGCGCAGAAAAGTGCATTTTCAGCAAGTTGAAAAAATGAAAAAAAACGTAAGGGGTTAGCCTTACCTTTTTTTCAAAAATCGACGCCTCTACAAAGTGGCATTTTATGCCATTTTGGGGTCCTTCTGGGACCCCCGATGAGTGTGTGAGAGGTTTCCAGTTGATTTCGGCGCAGAAAAGTGCATTTTCAGCAAGTTGAAAAAATGAAAAAAACCTAAGGGGTTAGCCTTACCTTTTTTTCAAAAATCGACGCCTCTACAAAGTGGCATTTTATGCCATTTTGGGGTCCTTCTGGGACCCCCGATGAGTGTGTGAGAGGTTTACAGTTGATTTTGGCGCAGAAAAGTGCATTTTCAGCAAGTTGAAAAAATGAAAAAAAACGTAAGGGGTTAGCCTTACCTTTTTTTCAAAAATCGACGCCTCTACAATGTGGCATTTTATGCCATTTTGGGGTCCTTCTGGGACCCCCGATGAGTGTGTGAGAGGTTTCCAGTTGATTTTGGCGCAGAAAAGTGCATTTTCAGCAAGTTGAAAAAATGAAAAAAAACGTAAGGGGTTAGCCTTACCTTTTTTTCAAAAATCGACGCCTCTACAAAGTGGCATTTTATGCCATTTTGGGGTCCTTCTGGGACCCCTGATGAGTGTGTGAGAGGTTTCCAGTTGATTTCGGCGCAGAAAAGTGCATTTTCAGCAAGTTGAAAAAATGAAAAAAAACGTAAGGGGTTAGCCTTACCTTTTTTTCAAAAATCGACGCCTCTACAAAGTGGCATTTTATGCCATTTTGGGGTCCTTCTGGGACCCCCGATGAGTGTGTGAGAGGTTTCCAGTTGATTTCGGCGCAGAAAAGTGCATTTTCAGCAAGTTGAAAAAGTGAAAAAAAACGTAAGGCTAACCCCTTACCTTTTTTTCAAAAATCGACGCCTCTACAAAGTGGCATTTTATGCCATTTTGGGGTCCTTCTGGGACCCCCGATGAGTGTGTGAGAGGTTTCCAGTTGATTTTGGCGCAGAAAAGTGCATTTTCAGCAAGTTGAAAAAATGAAAAAAAACGTAAGGGGTTAGCTTTACCTTTTTTTCAAAAATCGACGCCTCTACAAAGTGGCATTTTATGCCATTTTGGGGTCCTTCTGGGACCCCCGATGAGTGTGTGAGAGGTTTCCAGTTGATTTTGGCGCAGAAAAGTGCATTTTCAGCAAGTTGAAAAAATGAAAAAAAACGTAAGGGGTTAGCCTTACCTTTTTTTCAAAAATCGACGCCTCTACAAAGTGGCATTTTATGCCATTTTGGGGTCCTTCTGGGACCCCCGATGAGTGTGTGAGAGGTTTCCAGTTGATTTCGGCGCAGAAAAGTGCATTTTCAGCAAGTTGAAAAAATGAAAAAAAACGTAAGGGGTTAGCCTTACCTTTTTTTCAAAAATCGACGCCTCTACAAAGTGGCATTTTATGCCATTTTGGGGTCCTTCTGGGACCCCTGATGAGTGTGTGAGAGGTTTCCAGTTGATTTCGGCGCAGAAAAGTGCATTTTCAGCAAGTTGAAAAAATGAAAAAAAACGTAAGGGGTTAGCCTTACCTTTTTTTCAAAAATCGACGCCTCTACAAAGTGGCATTTTATGCCATTTTGGGGTCCTTCTGGGACCCCCGATGAGTGTGTGAGAGGTTTCCAGTTGATTTCGGCGCAGAAAAGTGCATTTTCAGCAAGTTGAAAAAATGAAAAAAAACGTAAGGGGTTAGCCTTACCTTTTTTTCAAAAATCGACGCCTCTACAAAGTGGCATTTTATGCCATTTTGGGGTCCTTCTGGGACCCCCGATGAGTGTGTGAGAGGTTTCCAGTTGATTTCGGCGCAGAAAAGTGCATTTTCAGCAAGTTGAAAAAATGAAAAAAAACGTAAGGGGTTAGCCTTACCTTTTTTTCAAAAATCGACGCCTCTACAAAGTGGCATTTTATGCCATTTTGGGGTCCTTCTGGGACCCCTGATGAGTGTGTGAGAGGTTTCCAGTTGATTTCGGCGCAGAAAAGTGCATTTTCAGCAAGTTGAAAAAATGAAAAAAAACGTAAGGGGTTAGCCTTACCTTTTTTTCAAAAATCGACGCCTCTACAAAGTGGCATTTTATGCCATTTTGGGGTCCTTCTGGGACCCCCGATGAGTGTGTGAGAGGTTTCCAGTTGATTTCGGCGCAGAAAAGTGCATTTTCAGCAAGTTGAAAAAGTGAAAAAAAACGTAAGGCTAACCCCTTACCTTTTTTTCAAAAATCGACGCCTCTACAAAGTGGCATTTTATGCCATTTTGGGGTCCTTCTGGGACCCCCGATGAGTGTGTGAGAGGTTTCCAGTTGATTTTGGCGCAGAAAAGTGCATTTTCAGCAAGTTGAAAAAATGAAAAAAAACGTAAGGGGTTAGCTTTACCTTTTTTTCAAAAATCGACGCCTCTACAAAGTGGCATTTTATGCCATTTTGGGGTCCTTCTGGGACCCCCGATGAGTGTGTGAGAGGTTTCCAGTTGATTTTGGCGCAGAAAAGTGCATTTTCAGCAAGTTGAAAAAATGAAAAAAAACGTAAGGGGTTAGCCTTACCTTTTTTTCAAAAATCGACGCCTCTACAAAGTGGCATTTTATGCCATTTTGGGGTCCTTCTGGGACCCCCGATGAGTGTGTGAGAGGTTTCCAGTTGATTTCGGCGCAGAAAAGTGCATTTTCAGCAAGTTGAAAAAATGAAAAAAAACGTAAGGGGTTAGCCTTACCTTTTTTTCAAAAATCGACGCCTCTACAAAGTGGCATTTTATGCCATTTTGGGGTCCTTCTGGGACCCCCGATGAGTGTGTGAGAGGTTTCCAGTTGATTTCGGCGCAGAAAAGTGCATTTTCAGCAAGTTGAAAAAATGAAAAAAAACGTAAGGGGTTAGCCTTACCTTTTTTTCAAAAATCGACGCCTCTACAAAGTGGCATTTTATGCCATTTTGGGGTCCTTCTGGGACCCCCGATGAGTGTGTGAGAGGTTTCCAGTTGATTTCGGCGCAGAAAAGTGCATTTTCAGCAAGTTGAAAAAATGAAAAAAAACGTAAGGGGTTAGCCTTACCTTTTTTTCAAAAATCGACGCCTCTACAAAGTGGCATTTTATGCCATTTTGGGGTCCTTCTGGGACCCCCGATGAGTGTGTGAGAGGTTTCCAGTTGATTTCGGCGCAGAAAAGTGCATTTTCAGCAAGTTGAAAAAATGAAAAAAAACATAAGGGGTTAGCCTTACCTTTTTTTCAAAAATCGACGCCTCTACAAAGTGGCATTTTATGCCATTTTGGGGTCCTTCTGGGACCCCCGATGAGTGTGTGAGAGGTTTCCAGTTGATTTCGGCGCAGAAAAGTGCATTTTCAGCAAGTTGAAAAAATGAAAAAAAACGTAAGGGGTTAGCCTTACCTTTTTTTCAAAAATCGACGCCTCTACAAAGTGGCATTTTATGCCATTTTGGGGTCCTTCTGGGACCCCCGATGAGTGTGTGAGAGGTTTCCAGTTGATTTCGGCGCAGAAAAGTGCATTTTCAGCAAGTTGAAAAAATGAAAAAAAACGTAAGGGGTTAGCCTTACCTTTTTTTCAAAAATCGACGCCTCTACAAAGTGTCATTTTATGCCATTTTGGGGTCCTTCTGGGACCCCCGATGAGTGTGTGAGAGGTTTCCAGTTGATTTCGGCGCAGAAAAGTGCATTTTCAGCAAGTTGAAAAAATGAAAAAAAACGTAAGGGGTTAGCCTTACCTTTTTTTCAAAAATCGACGCCTCTACAAAGTGGCATTTTATGCCATTTTGGGGTCCTTCTGGGACCCCCGATGAGTGTGTGACAGGTTTCCAGTTGATTTCGGCGCAGAAAAGTGCATTTTCAGCAAGTTGAAAAAGTGAAAAAAAAACGTAAGGCTAACCCCTTACCTTTTTTTCAAAAATCGACGCCTCTACAAAGTGGCATTTTATGCCATTTTGGGGTCCTTCTGGGACCCCCGATGAGTGTGTGAGAGGTTTCCAGTTGATTTCGGCGCAGAAAAGTGCATTTTCAGCAAGTTGAAAAAATGGAAAAAAAACGTAAGGGGTTAGCCTTACCTTTTTTTCAAAAATCGACGCCTCTACAAAGTGGCATTTTATGCCATTTTGGGGTCCTTCTGGGACCCCCGATGAGTGTGTGAGAGGTTTCCAGTTGATTTCGGCGCAGAAAAGTGCATTTTCAGCAAGTTGAAAAAATGAAAAAAAACGTAAGGGGTTAGCCTTACCTTTTTTTCAAAAATCGACGCCTCTACAAAGTGGCATTTTATGCCATTTTGGGGTCCTTCTGGGACCCCTGATGAGTGTGTGAGAGGTTTCCAGTTGATTTCGGCGCAGAAAAGTGCATTTTCAGCAAGTTGAAAAAATGAAAAAAAACGTAAGGGGGTTAGCCTTACCTTTTTTTCAAAAATCGACGCCTCTACAAAGTGGCATTTTATGCCATTTTGGGGTCCTTCTGGGACCCCCGATGAGTGTGTGAGAGGTTTCCAGTTGATTTCGGCGCAGAAAAGTGCATTTTCAGCAAGTTGAAAAAATGAAAAAAAACGTAAGGGGTTAGCCTTACCTTTTTTTCAAAAATCGACGCCTCTACAAAGTGGCATTTTATGCCATTTTGGGGTCCTTCTGGGACCCCCGATGAGTGTGTGAGAGGTTTCCAGTTGATTTTGGCGCAGAAAAGTGCATTTTCAGCAAGTTGAAAAAATGAAAAAAAACGTAAGGGGTTAGCCTTACCTTTTTTTCAAAAATCGACGCCTCTACAAAGTGGCATTTTATGCCATTTTGGGGTCCTTCTGGGACCCCCGATGAGTGTGTGAGAGGTTTCCAGTTGATTTCGGCGCAGAAAAGTGCATTTTCAGCAAGTTGAAAAAATGAAAAAAAACGTAAGGGGTTAGCCTTACCTTTTTTTCAAAAATCGACGCCTCTACAAAGTGGCATTTTATGCCATTTTGGGGTCCTTCTGGGACCCCCGATGAGTGTGTGAGAGGTTTCCAGTTGATTTTGGCGCAGAAAAGTGCATTTTCAGCAAGTTGAAAAAATGAAAAAAAACGTAAGGGGTTAGCCTTACCTTTTTTTCAAAAATCGACGCCTCTACAAAGTGGCATTTTATGCCATTTTGGGGTCCTTCTGGGACCCCCGATGAGTGTGTGAGAGGTTTCCAGTTGATTTCGGCGAAGAAAAGTGCATTTTCAGCAAGTTGAAAAAATGAAAAAAAACCTAAGGGGTTAGCCTTACCTTTTTTTCAAAAATCGACGCCTCTACAAAGTGGCATTTTATGCCATTTTGGGTTCCTTCTGGGACCCCCGATGAGTGTGTGAGAGGTTTACAGTTGATTTTGGCGCAGAAAAGTGCATTTTCAGCAAGTTGAAAAAATGAAAAAAAACGTAAGGGGTTAGCCTTACCTTTTTTTCAAAAATCGACGCCTCTACAAAGTGGCATTTTATGCCATTTTGGGGTCCTTCTGGGACCCCCGATGAGTGTGTGAGAGGTTTCCAGTTGATTTTGGCGCAGAAAAGTGCATTTTCAGCAAGTTGAAATAATGAAAAAAAAACCTAAGGGGTTAGCCTTACCTTTTTTTCAAAAATCGACGCCTCTACAAAGTGGCATTTTATGCCATTTTGGGTCCTTCTGGGACCCCCGATGAGTGTGTGAGAGGTTTCCAGTTGATTTCGGCGCAGAAAAGTGCATTTTCAGCAAGTTGAAAAAGTGAAAAAAAACGTAAGGCTAACCCCTTACCTTTTTTTCAAAAATCGACGCCTCTACAAAGTGGCATTTTATGCCATTTTGGGGTCCTTCTGGGACCCCCGATGAGTGTGTGAGAGGTTTCCAGTTGATTTTGGCGCAGAAAAGTGCATTTTCAGCAAGTTGAAAAAATGAAAAAAAACGTAAGGGGTTAGCCTTACCTTTTTTTCAAAAATCGACGCCTCTACAAAGTGGCATTTTATGCCATTTTGGGGTCCTTCTGGGACCCCCGATGAGTGTGTGAGAGGTTTCCAGTTGATTTCGGCGCAGAAAAGTGCATTTTCAGCAAGTTGAAAAAATGAAAAAAAACCTAAGGGGTTAGCCTTACCTTTTTTTCAAAAATCGACGCCTCTACAAAGTGGCATTTTATGCCATTTTGGGGTCCTTCTGGGACCCCCGATGAGTGTGTGAGAGGTTTACAGTTGATTTTGGCGCAGAAAAGTGCATTTTCAGCAAGTTGAAAAAATGAAAAAAAACGTAAGGGGTTAGCCTTACCTTTTTTTCAAAAATCGACGCCTCTACAAAGTGGCATTTTATGCCATTTTGGGGTCCTTCTGGGACCCCCGATGAGTGTGTGAGAGGTTTCCAGTTGATTTTGGCGCAGAAAAGTGCATTTTCAGCAAGTTGAAAAAATGAAAAAAAACGTAAGGGGTTAGCCTTACCTTTTTTTCAAAAATCGACGCCTCTACAAAGTGGCATTTTATGCCATTTTGGGGTCCTTCTGGGACCCCCGATGAGTGTGTGAGAGGTTTCCAGTTGATTTCGGCGCAGAAAAGTGCATTTTCAGCAAGTTGAAAAAATGAAAAAAAACGTAAGGGGTTAGCCTTACCTTTTTTTCAAAAATCGACGCCTCTACAAAGTGGCATTTTATGCCATTTTGGGGTCCTTCTGGGACCCCCGATGAGTGTGTGAGAGGTTTCCAGTTGATTTCGGCGCAGAAAAGTGCATTTTCAGCAAGTTGAAAAAATGAAAAAAAACGTAAGGGGTTAGCCTTACCTTTTTTTCAAAAATCGACGCCTCTACAAAGTGGCATTTTATGCCATTTTGGGGTCCTTCTGGGACCCCCGATGAGTGTGTGAGAGGTTTCCAGTTGATTTCGGCGCAGAAAAGTGCATTTTCAGCAAGTTGAAAAAATGAAAAAAACCTAAGGGGTTAGCCTTACCTTTTTTTCAAAAATCGACGCCTCTACAAAGTGGCATTTTATGCCATTTTGGGGTCCTTCTGGGACCCCCGATGAGTGTGTGAGAGGTTTACAGTTGATTTCGGCGCAGAAAAGTGCATTTTCAGCAAGTTGAAAAAATGAAAAAAAACGTAAGGGGTTAGCCTTACCTTTTTTTCAAAAATCGACGCCTCTACAATGTGGCATTTTATGCCATTTTGGGGTCCTTCTGGGACCCCCGATGAGTGTGTGAGAGGTTTCCAGTTGATTTTGGCGCAGAAAAGTGCATTTTCAGCAAGTTGAAAAAATGAAAAAAAACGTAAGGGGTTAGCCTTACCTTTTTTTCAAAAATCGACGCCTCTACAAAGTGGCATTTTATGCCATTTTGGGGTCCTTCTGGGACCCCCGATGAGTGTGTGAGAGGTTTCCAGTTGATTTCGGCGCAGAAAAGTGCATTTTCAGCAAGTTGAAAAAATGAAAAAAAACGTAAGGGGTTAGCCTTACCTTTTTTTCAAAAATCGACGCCTCTACAAAGTGGCATTTTATGCCATTTTGGGGTCCTTCTGGGACCCCCGATGAGTGTGTGAGAGGTTTCCAGTTGATTTCGGCGCAGAAAAGTGCATTTTCAGCAAGTTGAAAAAATGAAAAAAAACGTAAGGGGTTAGCCTTTCCTTTTTTTCAAAAATCGACGCCTCTACAAAGTGGCATTTTATGCCATTTTGGGGTCCTTCTGGGACCCCTGATGAGTGTGTGAGAGGTTTCCAGTTGATTTTGGCGCAGAAAAGTGCATTTTCAGCAAGTTGAAAAAATGAAAAAAAACGTAAGGGGTTAGCCTTACCTTTTTTTCAAAAATCGACGCCTCTACAAAGTGGCATTTTATGCCATTTTGGGGTCCTTCTGGGACCCCCGATGAGTGTGTGAGAGGTTTCCAGTTGATTTCGGCGCAGAAAAGTGCATTTTCAGCAAGTTGAAAAAGTGAAAAAAAACGTAAGGCTAACCCCTTACCTTTTTTTCAAAAATCGACGCCTCTACAAAGTGGCATTTTATGCCATTTTGGGGTCCTTCTGGGACCCCCGATGAGTGTGTGAGAGGTTTCCAGTTGATTTTGGCGCAGAAAAGTGCATTTTCAGCAAGTTGAAAAAATGAAAAAAAAACGTAAGGGGTTAGCCTTACCTTTTTTTCAAAAATCGACGCCTCTACAAAGTGGCATTTTATGCCATTTTGGGGTCCTTCTGGGACCCCCGATGAGTGTGTGAGAGGTTTCCAGTTGGTTTTGGCGCAGAAAAGTGCATTTTCAGCAAGTTGAAAAAATGAAAAAAAACGTAAGGGGTTAGCCTTACCTTTTTTTCAAAAATCGACGCCTCTACAAAGTGGCATTTTATGCCATTTTGGGGTCCTTCTGGGACCCCCGATGAGTGTGTGAGAGGTTTCCAGTTGATTTTGGCGCAGAAAAGTGCATTTTCAGCAAGTTGAAAAAATGAAAAAAAAACGTAAGGGGTTAGCCTTACCTTTTTTTCAAAAATCGACACCTCTACAAAGTGGCATTTTATGCCATTTTGGGGTCCTTCTGGGACCCCCGATGAGTGTGTGAGAGGTTTCCAGTTGATTTCGGCGCAGAAAAGTGCATTTTCAGCAAGTTGAAAAAATGAAAAAAAACGTAAGGGGTTAGCCTTACCTTTTTTTCAAAAATCGACGCCTCTACAAAGTGGCATTTTATGCCATTTTGGGGTCCTTCTGGGACCCCCGATGAGTGTGTGAGAGGTTTCCAGTTGATTTCGGCGCAGAAAAGTGCATTTTCAGCAAGTTGAAAAAATGAAAAAAAACGTAAGGGGTTAGCCTTACCTTTTTTTCAAAAATCGACGCCTCTACAAAGTGGCATTTTATGCCATTTTGGGGTCCTTCTGGGACCCCCGATGAGTGTGTGAGAGGTTTCCAGTTGATTTCGGCGCAGAAAAGTGCATTTTCAGCAAGTTGAAAAAATGAAAAAAAACGTAAGGGGTTAGCCTTACCTTTTTTTCAAAAATCGACGCCTCTACAAAGTGGCATTTTATGCCATTTTGGGGTCCTTCTGGGACCCCCGATGAGTGTGTGAGAGGTTTCCAGTTGATTTTGGCGCAGAAAAGTGCATTTTCAGCAAGTTGAAAAAATGAAAAAAAACGTAAGGGGTTAGCCTTACCTTTTTTTCAAAAATCGACGCCTCTACAAAGTGGCATTTTATGCCATTTTGGGGTCCTTCTGGGACCCCCGATGAGTGTGTGAGAGGTTTCCAGTTGATTTCGGCGCAGAAAAGTGCATTTTCAGCAAGTTGAAAAAGTGAAAAAAAACGTAAGGCTAACCCCTTACCTTTTTTTCAAAAATCGACGCCTCTACAAAGTGGCATTTTATGCCATTTTGGGGTCCTTCTGGGACCCCCGATGAGTGTGTGAGAGGTTTCCAGTTGATTTTGGCGCAGAAAAGTGCATTTTCAGCAAGTTGAAAAAATGAAAAAAAACGTAAGGGGTTAGCCTTACCTTTTTTTCAAAAATCGACGCCTCTACAAAGTGGCATTTTATGCCATTTTGGGGTCCTTCTGGGACCCCCGATGAGTGTGTGAGAGGTTTCCAGTTGATTTCGGCGCAGAAAAGTGCATTTTCAGCAAGTTGAAAAAGTGAAAAAAAACGTAAGGGGTTAGCCTTACCTTTTTTTCAAAAATCGACGCCTCTACAAAGTGGCATTTTATGCCATTTTGGGGTCCTTCTGGGACCCCCGATGAGTGTGTGAGAGGTTTCCAGTTGATTTTGGCGCAGAAAAGTGCATTTTCAGCAAGTTGAAAAAATGAAAAAAACGTAAGGGGTTAGCCTTACCTTTTTTTCAAAAATCAACGCCTCTACAAAGTGGCATTTTATGCCATTTTGGGGTCCTTCTGGGACCCCCGATGAGTGTGTGAGAGGTTTCCAGTTGATTTTGGCGCAGAAAAGTACATTTTCAGCAAGTTGAAAAAATGAAAAAAAACGTAAGGGGTTAGCCTTACCTTTTTTTCAAAAATTGACGGCTCTACAAAGTGGCATTTTATGCCATTTTGGGGTCCTTCTGGGACCCTCGATGAGTGTGTGAGAGGTTTCCAGTTGATTTTGGCGCAGAAAAGTGCATTTTCAGCAAGTTGAAAAAATGAAAAAAAACGTAAGGGGTTAGCCTTACCTTTTTTTCAAAAATCGACGCCTCTACAAAGTGGCATTTTATGCCATTTTGGGGTCCTTCTGGGACCCCCGATGAGTGTGTGAGAGGTTTCCAGTTGATTTTGGCGCAGAAAAGTGCATTTTCAGCAAGTTGAAAAAATGAAAAAAAACGTAAGGGGTTAGCCTTACCTTTTTTTCAAAAATCGACGCCTCTACAAAGTGGCATTTTATGCCATTTTGGGGTCCTTCTGGGACCCCCGATGAGTGTGTGAGAGGTTTCCAGTTGATTTTGGCGCAGAAAAGTGCATTTTCAGCAACTTGAAAAAATGAAAAAAAAAACGTAAGGGGTTAGCCTTACCTTTTTTTCAAAAATCGACGCCTCTACAAAGTGGCATTTTATGCCATTTTGGGGTCCTTCTGGGACCCCCGATGAGTGTGTGAGAGGTTTCCAGTTGATTTCGGCGCAGAAAAGTGCATTTTCAGCAAGTTGAAAAAATGAAAAAAAACGTAAGGGGTTAGCCTTACCTTTTTTTCAAAAATCGACGCCTCTACAAAGTGTCATTTTATGCCATTTTGGGGTCCTTCTGGGACCCCTGATGAGTGTGTGAGAGGTTTCCAGTTGATTTCGGCGCAGAAAAGTGCATTTTCAGCAAGTTGAAAAAATGAAAAAAAACGTAAGGGGTTAGCCTTACCTGTTTTTCAAAAATCGACGCCTCTACAAAGTGGCATTTTATGCCATTTTGGGGTCCTTCTGGGACCCCTGATGAGTGTGTGAGAGGTTTCCAGTTGATTTCGGCGCAGAAAAGTGCATTTTCAGCAAGTTGAAAAAATGAAAAAAAACGTAAGGGGTTAGCCTTACCTTTTTTTCAAAAATCGACGCCTCTACAAAGTGGCATTTTATGCCATTTTGGGGTCCTTCTGGGACCCCCGATGAGTGTGTGAGAGGTTTCCAGTTGATTTTGGCGCAGAAAAGTGCATTTTCAGCAAGTTGAAAAAATGACAAAAAACCTAAGGGGTTAGCCTTACCTTTTTTTCAAAAATCGACGCCTCTACAAAGTGGCATTTTATGCCATTTTGGGGTCCTTCTGGGACCCCCGATGAGTGTGTGAGAGGTTTACAGTTGATTTTGGCGCAGAAAAGTGCATTTTCAGCAAGTTGAAAAAATGAAAAAAAACGTAAGGGGTTAGCCTTACCTTTTTTTCAAAAATCGACGCCTCTACAAAGTGGCATTTTATGCCATTTTGGGGTCCTTCTGGGACCCCCGATGAGTGTGTGAGAGGTTTCCAGTTGATTTTGGCGCAGAAAAGTGCATTTTCAGCAAGTTGAAAAAATGAAAAAAAAACCTAAGGGGTTAGCCTTACCTTTTTTTCAAAAATCGACGCCTCTACAAAGTGGCATTTTATGCCATTTTGGGGTCCTTCTGGGACCCCCGATGAGTGTGTGAGAGGTTTCCAGTTGATTTCGGCGCAGAAAAGTGCATTTTCAGCAAGTTGAAAAAGTGAAAAAAAACGTAAGGCTAACCCCTTACCTTTTTTTCAAAAATCGACGCCTCTTCAAAGTGGCATTTTATGCCATTTTGGGGTCCTTCTGGGACCCCCGATGAGTGTGTGAGAGGTTTCCAGTTGATTTTGGCGCAGAAAAGTGCATTTTCAGCAAGTTGAAAAAATGAAAAAAAACCTAAGGGGTTAGCCTTACCTTTTTTTCAAAAATCGACGCCTCTACAAAGTGGCATTTTATGCCATTTTGGGGTCCTTCTGGGACCCCCGATGAGTGTGTGAGAGGTTTCCAGTTGATTTTGGCGCAGAAAAGTGCATTTTCAGCAAGTTGAAAAAATGAAAAAAAACGTAAGGGGTTAGCCTTACCTTTTTTTCAAAAATCGACGCCTCTACAAAGTGGCATTTTATGCCATTTTGGGGTCCTTCTGGGACCCCCGATGAGTGTGTGAGAGGTTTCCAGTTGATTTTGGCGCAGAAAAGTGCATTTTCAGCAAGTTGAAAAAATGAAAAAAAAACGTAAGGGGTTAGCCTTACCTTTTTTTCAAAAATCGACGCCTCTACAAAGTGGCATTTTATGCCATTTTGGGGTCCTTCTGGGACCCCCGATGAGTGTGTGAGAGGTTTCCAGTTGATTTCGGCGCAGAAAAGTGCATTTTCAGCAAGTTGAAAAAATGAAAAAAAACGTAAAGGGTTAGCCTTACCTTTTTTTCAAAAATCGACGCCTCTACAAAGTGGCATTTTATGCCATTTTGGGGTCCTTCTGGGACCCCCGATGAGTGTGTGAGAGGTTTCCAGTTGATTTCGGCGCAGAAAAGTGCATTTTCAGCAAGTTGAAAAAATGAAAAAAAACGTAAGGGGTTAGCCTTACGTTTTTTTCAAAAATCGACGCCTCTACAAAGTGGCATTTTATACCATTTTGGGGTCCGTCTGGGACCCCCGATGAGTGTGTGAGAGGTTTCCAGTTGATTTCGGCGCAGAAAAGTGCATTTTCAGCAAGTTGAAAAAATGAAAAAAAACGTAAGGGGTTAGCCTTACCTTTTTTTCAAAAATCGACGCCTCTACAAAGTGGCATTTTATGCCATTTTGGGGTCCTTCTGGGACCCCCGATGAGTGTGTGAGAGGTTTCCAGTTGATTTTGGCGCAGAAAAGTGCATTTTCAGCAAGTTGAAAAAATGAAAAAAAACGTAAGGGGTTAGCCTTACCTTTTTTTCAAAAAATGAAAAAAAACGTAAGGGGTTAGCCTTACCTTTTTTTCAAAAATCGACGCCTCTACAAAGTGGCATTTTATGCCATTTTGGGGTCCTTCTGGGACCCCCGATGAGTGTGTGAGAGGTTTCCAGTTGATTTTGGCGCAGAAAAGTGCATTTTCAGCAAGTTGAAAAAATGAAAAAAAACGTAAGGGGTTAGCCTTACCTTTTTTTCAAAAATCGACGCCTCTACAAAGTGGCATTTTATGCCATTTTGGGGTCCTTCTGGGACCCCCGATGAGTGTGTGAGAGGTTTCCAGTTGATTTCGGCGCAGAAAAGTGCATTTTCAGCAAGTTGAAAAAATGAAAAAAAACGTAAGGGGTTAGCCTTACCTTTTTTTCAAAAATCGACGCCTCTACAAAGTGGCATTTTATGCCATTTTGGGGTCCTTCTGGGACCCCCGATGAGTGTGTGAGAGGTTTCCAGTTGATTTTGGCGCAGAAAAGTGCATTTTCAGCAAGTTGAAAAAATGAAAAAAAACGTAAGGGGTTAGCCTTACCTTTTTTTCAAAAATCGACGCCTCTACAAAGTGGCATTTTATGCCATTTTGGGGTCCTTCTGGGACCCCCGATGAGTGTGTGAGAGGTTTCCAGTTGATTTCGGCGCAGAAAAGTGCATTTTCAGCAAGTTGAAAAAGTGAAAAAAAACGTAAGGGGTTAGCCTTACCTTTTTTTCAAAAATCGACGCCTCTACAAAGTGGCATTTTATGCCATTTTGGGGTCCTTCTGGGACCCCCGATGAGTGTGTGAGAGGTTTCCAGTTGATTTCGGCGCAGAAAAGTGCATTTTCAGCAAGTTGAAAAAATGAAAAAAAACGTAAGGGGTTAGCCTTACCTTTTTTTCAAAAATCGATGCCTCTACAAAGTGGCATTTTATGCCATTTTGGGGTCCTTCTGGGACCCCCGATGAGTGTGTGAGAGGTTTCCAGTTGATTTCGGCGCAGAAAAGTGCATTTTCAGCAAGTTGAAAAAATGAAAAAAAACGTAAGGGGTTAGCCTTACCTTTTTTTCAAAAATCGACGCCTCTACAAAGTGGCATTTTATGCCATTTTGGGGTCCTTCTGGGACCCCCGATGAGTGTGTGAGAGGTTTCCAGTTGATTTTGGCGCAGAAAAGTGCATTTTCAGCAAGTTGAAAAAATGAAAAAAAACGTAAGGGGTTAGCCTTACCTTTTTTTCAAAAATCGACGCCTCTACAAAGTGGCATTTTATGCCATTTTGGGGTCCTTCTGGGACCCCCGATGAGTGTGTGAGAGGTTTCCAGTTGATTTCGGCGCAGAAAAGTGCATTTTCAGCAAGTTGAAAAAGTGAAAAAAAACGTAAGGCTAACCCCTTACCTTTTTTTCAAAAATCGACGCCTCTACAAAGTGGCATTTTATGCCATTTTGGGGTCCTTCTGGGACCCCCGATGAGTGTGTGAGAGGTTTCCAGTTGATTTTGGCGCAGAAAAGTGCATTTTCAGCAAGTTGAAAAAATGAAAAAAAACGTAAGGGGTTAGCCTTACCTTTTTTTCAAAAATCGACGCCTCTACAAAGTGGCATTTTATGCCATTTTGGGGTCCTTCTGGGACCCCCGATGAGTGTGTGAGAGGTTTCCAGTTGATTTCGGCGCAGAAAAGTGCATTTTCAGCAAGTTGAAAAAATGAAAAAAAACGTAAGGGGTTAGCCTTACCTTTTTTTCAAAAATCGACGCCTCTACAAAGTGGCATTTTATGCCATTTTGGGGTCCTTCTGGGACCCCCGATGAGTGTGTGAGAGGTTTCCAGTTGATTTTGGCGCAGAAAAGTGCATTTTCAGCAAGTTGAAAAAATGAAAAAAAACGTAAGGGGTTAGCCTTACCTTTTTTTCAAAAATCGACGCCTCTACAAAGTGGCATTTTATGCCATTTTGGGGTCCTTCTGGGACCCCCGATGAGTGTGTGAGAGGTTTCCAGTTGATTTCGGCGCAGAAAAGTGCATTTTCAGCAAGTTGAAAAAGTGAAAAAAAACGTAAGGCTAACCCCTTACCTTTTTTTCAAAAATCGACGCCTCTACAAAGTGGCATTTTATGCCATTTTGGGGTCCTTCTGGGACCCCCGATGAGTGTGTGAGAGGTTTCCAGTTGATTTTGGCGCAGAAAAGTGCATTTTCAGCAAGTTGAAAAAATGAAAAAAAACGTAAGGGGTTAGCCTTACCTTTTTTTCAAAAATCGACGCCTCTACAAAGTGGCATTTTATGCCATTTTGGGGTCCTTCTGGGACCCCCGATGAGTGTGTGAGAGGTTTCCAGTTGATTTCGGCGCAGAAAAGTGCATTTTCAGCAAGTTGAAAAAGTGAAAAAAAACGTAAGGGGTTAGCCTTACCTTTTTTTCAAAAATCGACGCCTCTACAAAGTGGCATTTTATGCCATTTTGGGGTCCTTCTGGGACCCCCGATGAGTGTGTGAGAGGTTTCCAGTTGATTTTGGCGCAGAAAAGTGCATTTTCAGCAAGTTGAAAAAATGAAAAAAACGTAAGGGGTTAGCCTTACCTTTTTTTCAAAAATCAACGCCTCTACAAAGTGGCATTTTATGCCATTTTGGGGTCCTTCTGGGACCCCCGATGAGTGTGTGAGAGGTTTCCAGTTGATTTTGGCGCAGAAAAGTACATTTTCAGCAAGTTGAAAAAATGAAAAAAAACGTAAGGGGTTAGCCTTACCTTTTTTTCAAAAATTGACGGCTCTACAAAGTGGCATTTTATGCCATTTTGGGGTCCTTCTGGGACCCTCGATGAGTGTGTGAGAGGTTTCCAGTTGATTTTGGCGCAGAAAAGTGCATTTTCAGCAAGTTGAAAAAATGAAAAAAAACGTAAGGGGTTAGCCTTACCTTTTTTTCAAAAATCGACGCCTCTACAAAGTGGCATTTTATGCCATTTTGGGGTCCTTCTGGGACCCCCGATGAGTGTGTGAGAGGTTTCCAGTTGATTTCGGCGCAGAAAAGTGCATTTTCAGCAAGTTGAAAAAATGAAAAAAAAACGTAAGGCTAACCCCTTACCTTTTTTTCAAAAATCGACGCCTCTACAAAGTGGCATTTTATGCCATTTTGGGGTCCTTCTGGGACCCCCGATGAGTGTGTGAGAGGTTTCCAGTTGATTTTGGCGCAGAAAAGTGCATTTTCAGCAAGTTGAAAAAATGAAAAAAAACGTAAGGGGTTAGCCTTACCTTTTTTTCAAAAATCGACGGCTCTACAAAGTGGCATTTTATGCCATTTTAGGGTCCTTCTGGGACCCCCGATGAGTGTGTGAGAGGTTTCCAGTTGATTTTGGCGCAGAAAAGTGCATTTTCAGCAAGTTGAAAAAACGAAAAAAAACGTAAGGGGTTAGCCTTACCTTTTTTTCAAAAATCGACGGCTCTACAAAGTGGCATTTTATGCCATTTTGGGGTCCTTCTGGGACCCCCGATGAGTGTGTGAGAGGTTTCCAGTTGATTTTGGCGCAGAAAAGTGCATTTTCAGCAAGTTGAAAAAATGAAAAAAAACGTAAGGGGTTAGCCTTACCTTTTTTTCAAAAATCGATGCCTCTACAAAGTGGCATTTTATGCCATTTTGGGGTCCTTCTGGGACCCCCGATGAGTGTGTGAGAGGTTTCCAGTTGATTTCGGCGCAGAAAAGTGCATTTTCAGCAAGTTGAAAAAGTGAAAAAAAACGTAAGGGGTTAGCCTTACCTTTTTTTCAAAAATCGACGCCTCTACAAAGTGGCATTTTATGCCATTTTGGGGTCCTTCTGGGACCCCCGATGAGTGTGTGAGAGGTTTCCAGTTGATTTCGGCGCAGAAAAGTGCATTTTCAGCAAGTTGAAAAAGTGAAAAAAAACGTAAGGGGTTAGCCTTACCTTTTTTTCAAAAATCGACGCCTCTACAAAGTGGCATTTTATGCCATTTTGGGGTCCTTCTGGGACCCCCGATGAGTGTGTGAGAGGTTTCCAGTTGATTTTGGCGCAGAAAAGTGCATTTTCAGCAAGTTGAAAAAATGAAAAAAAACGTAAGGGGTTAGCCTTACCTTTTTTTCAAAAATCAACGCCTCTACAAAGTGGCATTTTATGCCATTTTGGGGTCCTTCTGGGACCCCCGATGAGTGTGTGAGAGGTTTCCAGTTGATTTTGGCGCAGAAAAGTGCATTTTCAGCAAGTTGAAAAAATGAAAAAAAACGTAAGGGGTTAGCCTTACCTTTTTTTCAAAAATCGACGGCTCTACAAAGTGGCATTTTATGCCATTTTGGGGTCCTTCTGGGACCCCCGATGAGTGTGTGAGAGGTTTCCAGTTGATTTCGGCGCAGAAAAGTGCATTTTCAGCAAGTTGAAAAAGTGAAAAAAAACGTAAGGCTAACCCCTTACCTTTTTTTCAAAAATCGACGCCTCTACAAAGTGGCATTTTATGCCATTTTGGGGTCCTTCTGGGACCCCCGATGAGTGTGTGAGAGGTTTCCAGTTGATTTCGGCGCAGAAAAGTGCATTTTCAGCAAGTTGAAAAAATGGAAAAAAAACGTAAGGCTAACCCCTTACCTTTTTTCCAAAAATCAACACCTCTATAAAGTGGCATTTTATGCCATTTTGGGTCTTTCTGGGACCCGTGATGACAGTGTGCAAGGTTTCCAGTTGATTTCGGAGCAGATAAGTGCTTGTTGGGTGTTGGTAAAACATGGATTGCGTATTTCCGGTTGTATTTTGCATCCAATCCTTGCAAATCTTGAAATGGACCAATCAGAATCGTTTATTTAGACCGCGGTCCGTACTCTACTTTCCGTGTTTTACACACATCCGTTCTTGTTCACGGTCAACCAATCAGCGATCGTTTTACTCGGAAAACATCTATCATGGCGTCCGTGCCGACATCGTGTGATTCTTCAACAACGTCGGAAGGAAAACACCAAAAACTGATGAAAGAGTGCCTCCTAAAGAAGTATTTTACTAGCGGCAGCAAATGAAATGATGACACAGGTGAGTTAATCACATTGCTTTGACAATTTGAAGTCGTCACAATGAAACACCACCGAATACGAACACAAGCTACAAAAACTAGCCGTTCCATTTCTCTGTTGTATTTTTCTCACTTTTGTTTCACAAATTATTGTTTGACCGTTGAGCATTTTTTTCCGGATTAAAAACACTTTACTAGTACACAAATAATGTTTCATTGTGGTGTACAACTTATAAATATCACTGCTTACTACGACGACGATGTTGTAAGGTAGTATGGCATGCTATGCTAACATACATCTACACAATTTGATTGATTTAATCAGGATCTATGTAGGAAAACAACCACAAGAAATGATAATAATTTAATCTTTATTTGAGATTCTCATGTGATGCAACAAAAATTTTATCATATTCTGACAGTTTTTTCATTTTACATGGGGCAAGTAGTTCTCACCTTAAGGATACCTTATGGGCAAGTAATGTTTGTATTTAATGTATAGCCCTGGTGCAAGGTAGTTGAAAAAAAATCTAACATGTGGCTTTTTCTGCATTTTTAGGGTTCCTGCTTGGACCGCTGATGAGGTACTTTATTGTTTTCCCCTTGTGCACCTCATGTTTTGGGTTTACCTCACATTGCGGACAGTGTACTTGTTTAATTGCAGGTAATATTTTAGACAAATGTGTACCTCAAATTTCAGGCATACCTTGTTATTGTAATAACAAATACATTTTAGCTGTTGATTTTGTTAATACTTGGGTTGTTTATATTGTTTATTTTTCTATATTGTGTATTTTGTACTGCTTAACTGCTGCTGTGCAATGCAAATTTCCCCACTGAGGGACGAATAAAGGCATAGCTTATCTTATTTTATCTTATCTTATCGTATAAAAGTAAGGCAAAAGGACACAATTGAGCCGTGTTTAGTTTATTGACAAACACAAGGTGATGGCCATGTTTGTATAAAAGGTAAGAAAAAACACAACACAAAATATACAATAGAAGAATATGCTGAGTCATTCTCGTATAGTAGATATTTGTCATTGCAGTCCTTCTAACGCCTGACTCAGAGCAATAACATATGTGGCCAGTAGAGGGCAATGCAGTACAACATTTGCAGCAGTCCTCATCACTGATTGTCTTTGTCTGTACATTCTGACTTTGACATCAACAAAAGGAGGCATAAATAATGAGACAGATGAACAGTACCAGACTTTTTAAAAACTTTTTTTCTTTTTTTAAAGTACCCAGCCATCAAATCAGAGGACTTTAGGACCTTGCAGCAGCTCAACACACCCCATTCTCACTTCCTGTTTTCTTTCCTTATAGGAAGAAAATGTGGCAGGTGCATCTAGAGCAACTCATGGGCGTTAAGGAAGTCCGTGGTGGTGAAGACGCCTTCAGGGGTTGACACGGTCTCTGCGTCGACGCCCTCTGCTGCCGGGCACAGCGTCAGGTCCAGCCAGTCCATAGCGTGAAGGTCCGAGTGAAGCTCCTCCATCAGCTTCAGCGGTTCAGCGTCCGCACTCAGGAGGGAGTCCAAGCGGCTGTCGGGTGCCAGCGCTGTGGGCGGCACATGTGCCACCTGGACCAGAGGCGGTGGACGTGATAGGACTGTGTTGACAGGCAGGAGGGTGACGCTGGGTGTGACGGGAAGGCGCTTGTTGATGCTGGGAGGATCCTGCTTGATGAAAGGTGCTATCTCTGCAAAACATGGGAATGAAAAAAACAAGGTGATGATTTATTTAGGGTTAACTAGGGTTGGGGTTTCAAACTTGGGCAGTTTGGCTCGCTATTCTTACCGCCGCTTTCAATCAAGACATCGAACAGGTCGTCCATCTGCTGGCTGGCTGCAGAGACGCCCTACAGGAAGACAAATCAAAAACATTGAACATTCTTCATTCTAAGAGTGCTAAGTGTTTATATAAGTGCCTACCTCTGAAAATGCTATAAATGTTCATATAACTATGTTAGCATGCTAACATTACATGCTAAATTTTTAACATGATAGCATTGTCCAAGTTCATATTCATGACAAATTGCAAAAAATGCTAGTAGGTGCATGTCGACCTCAGAAAATGGCTAAAAACTAGTACTATGCTAAAGGTAGCATTCTCACAATATTAACATACTAATGTTAGCATGCTAACACCGAATGTTATAATGGAAAGTGTTTATATATACAGTATGTCTACCCATGAAAATAGCAAACAATTTTACTATGCTAATATTAGCATGCTAGCAATAATACATGCTAATGTTAACACCTAGCATAATAGTGCTAAGTGTCTACGACAATGGGCGAAAATTCTACTATGCTAATGTTAACATGCTATAACACCTGGCATTATATTAATACATGTTTATATGTGTGTCTATCCATGAAAATAGCTAGCAAAACTAACATGCTAATATTAGCATGTTAACATAATAGTGGTGTTTCATGTGTCTACCCTTAAAAAATGTTAGTATGCTATTGCTGGCATGCTAGCATCATTAACATGCTAATTTTAACATGCTAACACCTAGCATAATAGCGCTAAGTTTTTATGTGTCTACTGATGACAATGGGTCAAACCGCTACTATGCTAATGTGAGCATATTAGCAATGTTAACATGTTAACGGTACCATGTTAACACCTAGCATGATAGTGTTGGTGTTTATATAAAGTGTCTACTCGTGAAAATAGCAAAAAAAATGCCAGGGCTAGCATGCTAACACCGCAAACGTGTTTATACGTGTCTCCCCATGAAAGTAGCAGAAAAAGTTACTATGCTAATATTAGCATGTTGAAAATAGAGACAAATAGTAGAGACAAAATGTGCTGTATACATGATATTTGGGTATTGCTAATGAATGCTAAATGTGACGTGATGTGTGTTGGTCGTGTGTGTGTGTGTGTGGGGGGGGGGGTGGTACCTGTACAGCTGTCGCCATGCGCGTGTGCTTCACCGCGTCTTCATAGGGAGGAGGCTCTCTGAGGTTTTTGCATTTGAGCTGCGGCAGGATGAAGGCCGGGTGACGGCTGTGATGATGAAGAGGAGGCGACGAAGTACTGCAGTGTGAAAACTACAAGAAGAAGAATAAAACGTTACACGAGAGGGGGAAACGATCCAGATAAAGACAGGCAGTCAGATGTTTGCGTCACCTTCGTCAGAGGCTCGGAGTCGTTTATGTTTGATGGCCCGTGTCCAGATGCGAGGACGAGCCCCGAGGCCGCGCTGCTTCTGCTTTGCATCTTGATGCCATTAACAGGCAGCTGCACGGAGACAGGAAGTGCTCCATCTTTATTTGATGACGCCGCTAAGTAGCGCTGCTCTGCGTCCCGCTCGTGTTTCACCTCCACGGCACCTCCCGCGCAGCTGGAGAGCGAAAGACGTTCCTCCTTGACGTGGTGGAAAGCGGGCAGAGGGCTGAGGCGAAGCGGGGAATCTCCCTGCTGACTCCTCTTTTCCACCTCCAGCTGCAACTTCAGCTCCTCCACCAGACGCTGCTCCTGCTCCAGTTTCCTCTTCAGCTCCTCGATCTGGCGCTCCTTCTCGTGGAGACGTCTGTCCTTCTCGCCGGACATCGGGTCCTCCTGAGATGACGTGGCGTCGACATGTTTCTTGGGGCTGTCGGCCCTCGCGTTGTCCTCTTTAGACGCCACGGGGGACACAGGTGGGGTCAACTTGTCGGGAGGGGTTGTCTCCATGGCAACAGCGCTCTCATGGTAGACCTTTAGCCGCTCGATCAGGTCTGTTTTGGTGCCGGAGACAGGAAGCGACCGGAGTTTGAGCTCCACTTTCAGCTCAGCCACCTAACAGAACCAAACAGAACATGAACCATCTGTTAGGCAGCAGTGTACTTCTACAAAGTACTATATAGTACTAGTATATATACTATATAGTACTAGTTCAAAGTTTAGATCATTGTCGCATTAACTGGTTCCAAGTTCAGTTCACACAGTATAATTTTTTTTTTTTTTTTTTAATGCAATTTCCTTCCTGCCGACCCTCCTTGTCCTTCCTCTACTGTGTAGGTCAGCAGAATCCTGTGACCAAAAGTATCAGCATGAATGTGGCACACCTATGCGTAGCTTGCATTTTTTTTTTCTCTTTAAATTGTGCGGTTGGGGCACACATGACTTTGCCCCGTAAACTCTGCTAGCAACAACAAAGCAGAAGAAATGTAATTTAATATTTAAGTAACTGCTAGCTTGTGAACTTAATTTCATTTTTGTGGCTAAACCATAGACTTTTCGATAGTCTGCCTGGGTCTGTATTAACTAATTAGCTGCGGCTGTAGGAAACCTAGTGAGAATTCCACAAATTGGAAAGTAACAACCAATTAATGTTCTACTTTCGAGGCAGAATTCATAGGCCTGGATGGGTTGAAGTCCCCTGATGCGGTCTTGCCATACTTATGATATAAAAACTTTATTGTCACCTTCATTTCGTCCACATTGGCCGGTAACTGATCAGGCTTGCAGTTTTCACTCAGGACGGCACCGGAGCAGCCATTTTGGATCTCGGCCGATGGTCTTTTGGAAGAAGAGGGGAAAGGCAATTTACTAGTTACTAGTTTACTAGTTAGAGCGTCAAAAATGTGTTTACAACCTCCTAAATATGGCTTTTAACACAATTAGAGCCCTCTAGACATGAAATAACACCCCTATAGTCAGACAATTAACTTAGCATGTTTTTGCAATGTGGGAGGAAACCGGAAAACCCACGCATGCACGGGGAGAACATGCAAACTCCACACAGAGATGGCCGAGGGTGGAATCGAACTCGGGTCTCTTAGCTGTGAGGTCTGCGCGTTAACCACTCGACCGCCGTGTAGCCCTACGTGAAAATTTCAAATTCAAAAACACATGTATAAATTGAGCAAGCAACAAAGTAAAATGTTCATAAAATGTTAATTAAAAATAATTATTTAAAGATTAAATTAAAAATAGTTATTTTTGCATTAACTCGACGGCACTGTAGGCTTACACCAATTAACCTAGCATGTTTTTTGGAAGAAAACCCACACATGCACGGGGAGAACATGCAAACTCCACACAGAGATGGCCGAGGGTGGAATCGAACTCGGGTCTCCTAGCTGCGGGACCTGCGCACTAACCACTCGGTTAACGTTTTTTTTTTTCTGTTGTCCAAACTCAATTCAGTGTTCTATTTGATAATTTTGTGCAGCCTAAATTTGATTTAATGTAGTTAAAAATAATAATAATAAAGTAAAAAAAATATTTATAAATATATTTATATTTATAAATATTTTATGCTAATATTACAATCTAAATTTAAATATCTAAAATAAATTAATAAATGAATAAATAATGTTGCTACATAATAATATTGTCCATACTTGTGTGTGGCAGGTGGCGCCCCCTGCTGGCACAAGTGCTGCTGACGGAGGATCTGCAGCTGCAAGAACTGCTGCTGCTGCTGCAGGATTCGCACGTAAGCGGAGTCCATCTGCGCCGCCGCCGCCACCTGCAGCTCATGCTTCTGATCCGGGGGGATGTACTGATGATACTTCAACTTGCGTACCCGCGGTTTGGCCTCACGACTCTTTTTACCACGGCTCTTTTCGTGCGGCGGTTTTGGCGAGCCTTGCTGTGAAGCGACGACACACAAACAAACATGCGATGACGTCACGGGAAAAGGCCGCGTAGTTATGATGTCGGGTGTGAAAGCAACAAGAATATGGCAGCTTCACCTTTGCAGGCGAAGCAACACTCGGCTGAGATGGTTGCTCACTGGCGGCGGCGGCCGGTGATGTGGCGTTACATGACGGGGAATGCTGTGGGAAAAAACAAAACACAATATTTGTGTGTTTTATATGGCGGATTCTTCCAGAAGACATTCCCTAGTTCGGCTGCACCTTTAACACGTTGGTCCAACATGTCCCACGGAGTTGAGATCTGGGTAAAGAACTTAGCGTATGACATTCCAGGTTTTTTTTTTTTTCAGACTCGTTACATTTTGTGGTCCGTTTTCACGGATTTTACAACGTGAACTTAATCATCCCTACTTCCTGGATGCTAATGCTATTGAATGCAATCCCATGCCGGGCCTCCATGAGCTAACATCTTGGGCTCACCTGCATGGAGGAGCTCGTGTTGGACTCGGTCGGGCTGGCGGATGAGCTCATGGCGCTCGGAGGGGTTTGGCAGGGAGGTTCCGGCGTAGATAAAGCATCGCTGTTGTTGTCCTCATCGAAGCTGTACACATCCACCATCTTGTCCGGATCATCACCTGGAGAACAAAGTGTCCCTTCAGGACATTTTAAAAGTTTAAAAATAAATAAAAATGTTTTTAAAATTGTATATAATAACCATTATTATTAATTATTAATAATACAAATATGTTAAATAATTATTAATAATTAGAATTAATCCTAAATGATACTACATGATAAAAGCTATTTAAAAATAAAATAAAAATTATTATAAGTAGTTAAAAAGGCAATTTAAGATACACATTGCAAGATGTACCTTTGCTGTCCAAAATGAATGCATCATAGTGTAAAAATTAATAAAAAATGATTAAAAAATGTATATAATAATCATTAATATTAATTATTAGTAATAAAAAATATGGATAAATAATTATTAATAATTTGAATTAATCCTAAATGATACTACACAATAAAAGCTATTAAAAAAATAAAATAAAAATTATTCTAAGTAGTTAAAAAGGCAATTTAAGATACACATTGCAAGATGTACCTCTGCTGTCCAAAATGAATGCATCAGTGTAAAAATAAATAAAAATGTATTTTAAATTTTATATAATAATCATTAATATTAATAATAAAAATATGTATAAATAATTATGAATAATTAGAATTAATCCTAAATGGTACTACACGATAAAAGCTATTTAAAAATAAAATGAAAATTATTATAAGTAGTTAAAAAGGCAACTTAAGATACACATTGCAAGATGTACCATTGCTGTCCAAAATGAATGCATCATAGTGTAAAAATAAATAAAAATTTATTTAAAATTGTATATAATAATCATTATTATGAATTATTAATAATTAAAAATATGTATAAATAATTATTAATAATTAGAATTAATCCTAAATGATACTACAAGATTAAAGCTATTTAAAAGTAGTAGTTAAAAAGGCAATTTAAGATACTCATTGCAAGATGTACCTTTACTGTCCAAAATGAATGCATCATCGTGTAAAAACAAATAAAAATTGATTTTAAATTTTATATAATAATCATTAATATTAATTATTAATAATATAAAATATGTATAAATAATTATTAATAATTTAAATTAATCCTAAATGATACTACACAATAAAAACTATTTAAAAATAAAATAAAAATGATTATAAGTCGTTAAAAAGGCAACTTAAGATACACATTGGTGGTGCATGGAAAAGGGATTTGTTTGTTTGATTGGCTTCCTCGGGTTGTTCTCTCTCCCTTGAGGATAAAGAAAACAACAATAAAGATAAGAAATAGCGAGGAATGTGAAATATTCATCTATTTTTCAGTCCGAGCGCCATTGCCAAGGGGGTTATGTTTTTATGGCGTTATGAAGAGTACACATAAATAATATTTACATCAGGGTCAAAGAAGAAGCCAGAATTAAATCCATCATCATCTATGATGGTAGGACTTGGGTACATTGAATAATTATCTACCATCATGGATTTCTTTGGCACCGCCATCCACAGGCAGGATGTTCTTCTCCACCAGCTCCATGGGTCCAGGTCTGTGGGTGATCTTCTCGTTCAGATCATCAGCCAGTCGTGGCCTCTTTAGCTTCATACGATCGGCCTGCACTGAAGGTTCTGCATCGGCCTCTGCTGAAGGGAAAAGCATCGTTTTTTTAGCTGCTTGGATGAAATCCAAAGGATGCGACCAAGAGGAGGACTACCTTGTAAGACGTGCATCTGGACCAGCTCGGAACGTGTGGGTCTGTTGCACAGCTTGTGCTTCAGAAGGTTCCCTGTCTGATTGATAGAAGAAAATGTCGGATGATAGGAGATGCAGAAGACAGCAGAGAAGCTTTAGGACTTACCCTGGCTCTATCCAGGCTGCGAATACGCTCATGGAAGGTGGCGGGCGTTTTCAGAGCTGAAGGAGAAGGAATCAGTGACTATTTGTACTCGTGCACAATCCTGGCCATAACATTAGGTACACCTAAACAGTCTTATGAGAACCACAACAGAGATTGAGTGTGTTTGTTACACGCACAGTCAAATTAGCAATTAGAAATTCTTACTTTGCTGTCCAAAATGAATGCATCATAGTGTAAAAATAAATAAAATGTGATTTAAAATTGTATATAATAATCATTATTAATAATTATTAATAATTAAAATAATACAGTATAAATTTTAATAATTAAAAATACGTATAAATAATTATTAATAATTAAAAATAATTTTTAAAAATTAAATAATTAATCCAAGATGATACTACATGATAAAAGCTATTTAAAAATAAAATAAAAATTATGATAAGTCGTTAATAAGGCAATTTAAGATACACATTGCTAGATGTACCTTTGCTGTCCAAAATGAATGCATCATAGTGTAAAAATAAATAAACATTGATTTAAAATTGTGTATAATAATCATTATTATTAATGATAAAAATACGTATAAATAATTATTAATAATTAGAATTAATCCTAAATGATACCACATGATAAAAGCTATTTAAAAATAAAAGAAAAATTATTATAAGTAGTTAAAAAGGCAATTTAAGATACACATTGCAAGATGTACCTTTGCTGTCCAAAATGAATGCATCATAGTGTAAAGATAAATAAAAATTGATTTAAAATTGTATATAACAATCATTATTATTAATAATAAAAATACATATAAATAATTATTAATAATTAGAATTAATTCTAAATTATACTACATGATAAAAGCTATTTAAAAATAAAATAAAATTATTATAAGTAGTTAAAAAGGCAATTTAAGATACACATTGCTGTCCAAAATGAATGCATCATAGTGTAAAAATAAATAAAAATAGATTTTTATTGTATATAATAACCATTATTATGAATTATTCATAATTAAAAATACGCATAAATAATTATTAATAATTAGAATTAATCCTAAATGATACCACATGATAAAAGCTATTTAAAAATAAAATAAAAAATATTAGTAGTAGTTAAAAAGGCAATTTAAGATACACATTGCAAGATGTACCTTTGCAGGTAAATGAACGTTTTAGTGCAAAGCAATAAAACAGGCATCTCCTGTCTTTCTGCAAAAAATAAAGACAGCTGCCGCCAAATATAATCAAAATTGCAAAATATAACAATGACAATAATACGGCTGAATCCACAATTCTGCCTTTCACAATATGTTTACTACTGTGGTTGCAGATTGGAGTGGCGCCGAACTGCAGAATATTGCTTAAAAACATTTTTTTCTACCAATTTAGTGCAACTTCCCGTCTTGTCCATGCGTCCCTCAAACTTTGCACATTATTTACTCCAGGAATATTTCAGCAACATAGCATAATGACTAAAATCATACCACATCAGAGGAATTTGGACGCCACTACCGCACTAGGATAGATGAATCTGAACCGTTGCAGTGAGGTTTAAAATCGGAAAAGCAAACAAAAAAATGACAGTTTCAGAAAAGGAATCATTAATTCCCATGGAAAAGAATCCAACTTTGAATGTTTTCCCCAAATACCCCCGTCTTAACTTTCCATGGAATGCTTCCAGAAATGTCCCGCCCCTTTGCAACACCAAAAAGAACATTATTATGTTCTTAAATATTATTTATCTTCTATCAAGTTGTGAAAACAATTTCCTCCTTTTGCATGAAAAGAGGCTGTGCATTAGTCAAAAATACAAAAACAAAGCAAAAGCCATTCTGAGTCACCTCCGTTATGAGCAACAGTTTGGTTTAAGGACACATGACGGAGAAAAAAAAACAACAATCATCGCTAAGCCTGAACTGCAAACCTTAGCATCCAGGATGGATACATGTGGGGGCTTTAATAGAAAACAGCCTGGGGGAGTCAGCACGCTCGACTAGGACACTAAAGGGGTGACTGACCTCCATCGAAGGCCCAGGCTGTGATTCACGAAGCCGTGCGGAGACAGGGAGGAGCTGACTGACAACACGTAAAATGACTTTTCTTTGTAGCTTTTATCTTATCAGCATGACTAAATCATCTTTTATTACAAACACCACACCGACTGAGCCTGGACGAGCTAGTATTACTGTGCTGTCCTTGGAATACTACACTGACAGTCAATACTTGGAGGGAGTAATGTATGCGAAAGGGTTGTAATTACTAAGGCTGGCCCTTTAAGGCTGGCCCTTTAAGGCTGGCCCTTTAAGGCTGGCCCTTTAAGGATGGCCCTTTAAGGATGGAGCTTGAAGGATGGAGCTTGAAGGCTGGCCCTTTAAGGCTGGCCCTTTAAGGATGGCCCTTTAAGGATGGCCCTTTAAGGCTGGCCCTTTAAGGATGGCCCTTTAAGGCTCGGGCTTTAAGGCTGGCCCTTTAAGGCTGGCCCTTTAAGGATGGAGCTTTAAGGATGGCCCTTTAAGGCTGGCCCTTTAAGGCTGGCCCTTTAAGGCTGGCCCTTTAAGGCTGGCCCTTTAAGGCTGGAGCTTTAAGGCTGGCCCTTTAAGGATGGCGCTTTAAGGATGGCCCTTTAAGGATGGCGCTTTAAGGATGGCGCTTTAAGGATGCCCCTTTATGGGTGGCCCTTTAAGGGTGGCCCTTTAAGGATGGCCCTTTAAGGCTGGCCCTTTAAGGCTGGCCCTTTAAGGCTGGCCCTTTAAGGCTGGCCCTTTAAGGATGGCCCTTTAAGGATGGCCCTTTACGGCTGGCCCTTTAAGGATGGCCCTTTAAGGCTCGGGCTTTAAGGCTGGCCCTTTAAGGCTGGCCCTTTAAGGCTGGCCCTTTAAGGATGGAGCTTTAAGGATGGAGCTTTAAGGATGGAGCTTTAAGGATGGCCCTTTAAGGCTGGCCCTTTAAGGCTGGTCCTTTAAGGCTGGCCCTTTAAGGCTGGCGCTTTAAGGATGGAGCTTTAAGGCTGGCCCTTTAAGGCTGGCCCTTTAAGGATGGCGCTTTAAGGATGGCGCTTTAAGGCTGGCCCTTTAAGGATGGCCCTTTAAGGCTGGCCCTTTAAGGATGGCCCTTTAAGGCTCGGGCTTTAAGGCTGGCCCTTTAAGGCTGGCCCTTTAAGGATGGAGCTTTAAGGATGGAGCTTTAAGGATGGCCCTTTAAGGCTGGCCCTTTAAGGCTGGCCCTTTAAGGCTGGCCCTTTAAGGCTGGCCCTTTAAGGCTGGCCCTTTAAGGATGGCCCTTTAAGGATGGCCCTTTAAGGCTGGCGCTTTAAGGATGGAGCTTTAAGGCTGGCCCTTTAAGGCTGGCCCTTTAAGGATGGCGCTTTAAGGATGGCGCTTTAAGGATGCCCCTTTAAGGGTGGCCCTTTAAGGGTGGCCCTTTAAGGGTCGCCCTTTAAGGATGGCCCTTTAAGGCTGGAGCTTTAAGGCTGGCCCTTTAAGGCTGGAGCTTTAAGGCTGGCCCTTTAAGGCTGGCCCTTTAAGGATGGCCCATTAAGGCTGGAGCTTTAAGGATGGCCCTTTAAGGCTGGAGCTTTAATGCTGGCCCTTTAAGGCTGGCCCTTTAAGGCTGGAGCTTTAAGGATGGCCCTTTAAGGCTGGCCCTTTAAGGCTGGCGCTTTAAGGCTGGCCCTTTAAGGCTGGCCCTTTAAATACTTTGTGGATTTATTGTTGACTTAGTGCTCGAGTAGTTGAGATAATGAATTGACTCCTCTGTGAAAAAAGTGGACCAAATAAACAGAGGCCTATATAAAGGCCTAAAAAAAGGCCAGTATTGCTAGTCCAGTGAACGGCATCAAGGAAACCCAGTTTCGATTCCACCCTCGGCCATCTCTGTGTGGAGTTTGCATGTTCTCCCCGTGCATGCGTGGGTTTTCTCCGGGTACTCCGGTTTCCTCCCACATTCCAAAAACATGCTAGGTTAATTAGCGACTCCAAATTGTCCATAGGTATGAATGTGAGTGTGAATGGTTGTTTGTCTATATGTGCCCTGTGATTGGCTGGCTACTAGTGTGCCGAAAGAAGATGAGATAAAAGCATGGAATGAATATACTTTTCACGTATACACTCACGGGGCATGATGCCTTGCTCCACAAGTTGCTCGCGACTTCGTCTGTGCTGCAGGCAGAGCTGAAGAGCTGCGAGTGCAAAAACAAAAAACAAAAAGTCAAATAACTCTAATTGAAAAGCTCCACTAAGTCATCATAAGATGTCACGCTGAGTCCTACAATGCACCTGGTGTTTTATAATAAACGGCAAAGGTCAAAGGCTAACAACAGCAGACCCACAATTCACTTCCTGTACTGGGACGGAGAGGAAGTGGACAAAACCGCATACACATCATTGAGACGTGAAAGTAAACAATATGATTACACAAGGGGAGTTAGGGTGGTATAAACCTTGTTAATGTGTCATCAATGAGTCATAGCCACTTGTTTTTAGTATCAGTGAAGACACTTCATGGACAAAAATATTGGGACAGACCATATACAGGAAGTGTGCAACTGGAAATCTAACCTGGAAAATAAAAATGAGACAAACAACCATTCACACTCACATTCATACCTATGGACAATTTGGAGTCGCTAATTAACCTAGCATGTTTTTGGAATGTGGGAGGAAACCGGAGTACCCGGAGAAAACCCACGCATGCATGGGGAGAACATGCAAACTCCAAACAGAGATGGCCAAAAGTGGAATTGAACTCGGGTCTCCGAACTGTGAGGCCTGTGTGCTAACCACTCGTCCGCCATGCAGTCTGAGAAGAAGCACATAAAAGCAAAAAAAAAAAATCATTAAAAATACCACTTCCACATGGAATGAGAGGAGATTTTTTTTTTTTTTTTTTTACACCCTGGACTGGTGGCCAGCCAATCACAGGGCACATATAGACAAACAACCATTCACACTCACATTCATACCTATGGACAATTTGGAGTCGCTAATTAACCTAGCATGCATATTGTTGAAATAATTTTACTTTATTTTAGTTTTATTGTGTGTGAGGTTCATTGTTGTACGCCCCCCCCCAAGTGCACATTCATTCATTCATTCATTTTCTACCACTTATCCTCACAAGAGACAGGGGGTGCTGGAGCCTATCCCAGCTATCACACCCTGGACTGGTGGCCAGCCAATCACAGGGCACATATAGACAAACAACCATTCACACTCACATTTTTGGAGTCGCTAATTAACCTAGCATGCATGTTGTTGAAATAATTTTACTTTATTTTAGTTTTATTGTATGCAAGATTCATTGTTGTACGTGGAATTGAACCCTGGTCTCCTAGCTGTGAGGTCTGCGCGCTAACCACTCGACCACCGTGTCGCCCTATAAAAATGAGTTCATTCATTCATTTTCTGCCGCTTTTCCTCACAAGGGTCGCAGGGGGTGCTGGAGCCTATCCCAGCTGTCTTCGGGCGAGAGGCGGGGTACACCCTGGACTGGTCGCCAGCCAATCACAGGGCACATACACACTCACAACCATTCACACTCACATTCATACCTATGGACAATTTGGAGTCGCTAATTAACCTAGCATGTTTTTGGAATGTGGGAGGAAACCGGAGTACCCGGAGAAAACCCACGCATGCACGGGGAGAACATGCAAACTCCACACAGAGATGGCCGAGGGTGGGGATTGAACCCTGGTCTCCTAGCTGTGAGGTATGCACGCTAACCACTCAACCACCGTGCCGCCCTATAAAAATGAGTTGATTTATTTAAAAAAAAAATGATTGATCTGATTGAGAGGCGTGTCCAAACAGTGTCTATAGCTAAGTGGGTGTGGTCAAGTTAGTTTAGAAGTTGATGGTGACTGACGGAGGCCCCCGGATCGCCGCCCCCTTAGTGACATAAAAAGTCAGCGTAGCTACATCTACAGATCGACTCAAGGGAAACATCTACCCCCTCATAAATACACACACAACAAACACACAACACACACACAACACACACACACACGTCTCCACTGGGACAAGCGCTGCGTCTGAACAGGCCACTCTGACTCATGCTAGCAAAAATAAACCGGGCAGCTGTGAGAACAAGGCCTGGGAACCATGAAATGTAAGTTTAAGGGGGGGGCGGGATGCGGGGTTTTCGGGGGCTGATTGCGGGCTATCAACTCGGGAGGGCAAAAAAAAAAAGGGGGTCCAGAATCAAAGCTCAAAGACTCCGGGATCTGCAGAAACCAGGCTAGCATACTCAAGAGTCCGAGTCCGAGTATTTACAGTCACTGTGACCTGGAAAGAATGCCCCAAGCAGTGAAATTTATGACTGCATATCAAGAAACATCAAAAAGCACCTCGTAGTTTTAGAACATTTAATATAAGGGGGGCACGATCCAGTGCCTGGAGGTGCTCCTGACAATGTGACAGCTTGTCGTGAACCCTGGCTAACCCTCCTGGCTGCCATGTTAGCCGCCTGACGCTCTCTCCTGCTCTCCAGCAGAGCGTAAACAAGAGCTTGTGGAGGAACGACCACCAAAAAAAAAAAAAAAAAAAACCCTGGCGACTGACGCAACCTCTCTCCTCTCCCGGCCCCCTGTTTGATTCCGATTTGATTGGATTCTTTTGTAGGAAGAGAACAAATAGCGGTTTACTGGAGATGCCTTCTTGCCAAGGCAAAGATGAATAAAGTTTAGAAAGAGCACGATGCCAAGTTATGTTAGCTTTATTGCTTATAAATATCCAAAAAAACCGTCTCTTAGCGCTATCTGATGTAGCAAAAACGCGGGCCGTCATACGTATCACAAACAGACCCAACACATCTATCTGACGTCAATCTATGTTTGAATTCGCACTGCATGTTGGGAAATCAAACACCAATTAGCCTTGGCTACAGTCTGCGTCATCAGATACGAGCTAACTGCATTTCATTAATCCTGGTGTTAGCATCCAGAACAATCGAACATTTATTCACTTTATACCGCTTATCCTCACGCTGGAGCCTATCCCAGCTGTCTTCGAGCGAGAGGCGTGTTACACCCTGGACTGGTGGCCAGCCAATCACAGGGCACATATAGACAAACAACCATTCACACTCACATTCATACCTATGGATAATTTGGAGTCGCTAATTAACCTAGCATGTTTTTGGAATGTGGGAGGAAAACGGAGTACCCGGAGAAAACCCACGCATGCATACTCCACACAGAGATGCCCGAGGGTGGAATTGAACTCGGGTCTCCTAGCGGTGAGGTCTGTGCGCTAACCACACGACCACCGTGCAGCTTAGCCTGTCTATAAAAAGGTTGAATTCACATGCCTCGTGGATTATTATTATTATTATTATTATTTATTTATATTTATTATTTATTATACATTATTGTTTTGTTCCTTTTCACACTATTTAAATGCTTGTCAAAGGCGCCAATTAGCATGAGCGTCCTTTGGGGAAAATATTGAGGAAAATATTAGCAACAGTTGATGCTAACGTAATTGCATCTCAGCGGGGAGTTTATTTACCTAAACCGCTAAATGGAATTAGGCGATAATTCGATAATTATAATTTCACCAGAACCAATGTTGTAATAGCCAGCATTAATAGCATTGATGAGTTCATTGTAAACAACAGTACGGCAAAGTGCTAACATTTTAAAGCACATACAGTGGTAGACAAAATTGCAATTTTTTTTAAAGCTAATTTTAGATTAATTTTAGACTTGGTTATTTGCTTTTTTTAAGCGCATGTAGAGCTGCTGGATGCTTCAAATGCAAGCTACTGCCAACTTGTGCCGTTAATAGGAAAAAATCATACCAGGAGGTTGCCTACAGCCACATCTGCTAATGCTATGTTGATAATTGCATCTCGGCGGGAGTTTATTTACTTAAACCGCTAAATGGAATTAGGCGCTAATTAGAGAATGTTATTCATATTACAACTTCACCAGAACCAATGTTGTAATAGCCAGCATTAATAGCATTGATAAGTTCATTGTAAACAACAGTACTGTAAAGTGCTAACATTTTAAAGCGCATACAGTGGTAGACAAAACTGCTATTTTTTTATTGAAAGATTAATTTTAGACTTCTTTATTTGCTTTTTTAGTCCACGCTCCTAGCAACTATAGCATGACGGGCAAAAGTGTACCACACATTTTAAAGCGCATGTAGACCTAGATGAAGCTGCAGGATGCTTCAAATTCAAGCTAATGCCAAAAATCATACCAGGAGGTTGCCTACAGCCACATCTGCTAATGCTATTAAATAAATTAGAGAGGCTGGTATCTACTTGTAGATACACGTATCTGGTGACTATAGCATTAGAGCATTTGCAGCATGTCGCGTTAACCACACGACCACCGTGCAGCCGAGCCTGTTTATTAAAAAGTTAAATTCATATGTCTTGTGGATTATTATTATTAGCATAAAGACTTCTAATAGTTTTTTTTTTACAATAATAAATGTACATATTATTGTTTTGTTCCTTTTCGCACAATTTAAATGCTTGTCAAAGGCGCCAAGTGTGGAAAATATTGAGGGAAATATTAGCAACAGTTCATAATTGCATAATTTATTTTCCTAAACCGCTAAATAGAATTAGGTGATAATTAGAGAATATTATTCATATTACAACTTCACCAGAACCAATGTTGTAATAGCCAGCATTAATAGCATTGATAAGTTCATTGTAAACAACAGCACTGTGCTAACATTTTAAAGCGCATACAGTGGTAGACAAAAATGCAATTTTTTTATTGAAAGATTAATTTTAGACTTATTATTATTATTTGATTTTTTTAGTCCACGCTCCTAGCAACTATAGCATGATGGGCAAAAGTGCACCACACATTTTAAAGCGCACGTAGAGCTAGATCAAATTCGAGCTTCAAATTCAAGCTACTGCCAAAAATCATACCAGGAGGTTGCCTACAGCCACATCTGCTAATGCTATTAAATGAATTAGAGAGGTTGGTATCTGTCTGAGGTTGGAGAGGTTGGTACTTGTAGACCACATATCTGGTGACTATAGCATTAGAGCATTTGCAGCACGTCGCGCTAACCACACGACCACCGTGCAGCTGAGCCTGTCTATAAAAATGTTAAATTCATATGCCTTGTGGATTATTATTATTATTATTATTATTATTATTATTATTATTATTATTATTATTATTATTAACATAGAGCATTAGAGCATTTGCAGCATGTCGTCCCATTCAAACAAAGAGCTTAAGTTCTGCCTTGTCACTTCCTGGTCGGGGAGGGTGACTCATCACAACCCCCCCCCCCCTCTTAATAACCTCCCCTTGCATGCACTGTAAAAATATCAATAAAGTTACCTGATTTGAACTTCCCCCTGCAGATGGAGGGGGTCTCCACATGGAGGCAGGCCATGGAGGAGGACAGTGCTGCTGTGCTGGGGGGCCACCTCTGGAGTCCCATGGAGTGACCAGGCCAGACGAGAAGACGGCGCGGGGACGAACGAGACTCTGAGCCAACGACAGCTGGGGCTCGCTAGCGGCCGGCCGCCCCTCCTCCTCCTCCTCCTCCTTCTTCTTCTTCTTCTCTGGCTTTGGACTCAGCTGAGGAGGGGAAAAAAAAGTGTGTGTTCAGCCAATGTGTGTGTGTGTGTGTGTGCTTGGTTAAGATCAGTAGGAGGGAACGTCGTGTTTAACCCTTTCTACGCCGCTGTGTTTGACTTTATGACATAACTCTGATGAAACGTGAAGACAATTTGGACAATTTTTTTTTCCGTTATGGACGGATTCTAACAAACAGCGGGCGGCTTTCCCATGAGAAGTGTTTTATTTTGGCGTTATCAAGTCCTAAATAACAATGACATGAGCAAACATACACACGCAAAGCCCTCAGGGACACAGAAGCTTATCTCATTCATGGTAATTTATATACCCCCCCCCCCCCCTAAAATGTTTTATCGTAATTTCCCCATAGCAGCGTGTTGCTATTTCTGTCATTTCACTGTTTGTAAAAAGAACGTAAAAACGAACAAAAGTAAACGTTGCAGTGTCGTTATAGTAGTGATACAGCTAAACACGCTGACAGGAAGTGAGATTAAAAACAAACGCTAATTGCGGTGACTTCCTAGAATTTGACAGGACCACGTTAGCGGGTTGTTGGTAGCCAGCCAATCACAGGGCACACATATAGACAAACAACCATTCACACTCACATTCATACCTATGGACAATTTGGAGTCGCTAATTAACCTAGCATGTTTTTTTTGGAATGTGGGAGGAAACCGGAGTACCCGGAAAAAACCCACGCATGCACGGGGAGAACATGTAAAACTCCACACAGAGATGGCCGAGGATGGAATTGAACTCGGGTCTCCGAACTGTGAGGCCTGCGTGCTAACCACTCGTCCGCCATGCAGCCTGAGAAGAAGCACATAAACGCAAAAAAAAAAAAATTAAAAATACCACTTCCACATGGAATGAGAGGAGAATTTTTTTTTTTTACACCCTGGACTGGTGGCCAGCCAATCACAGGGCACATATAGACAAACAACCATTCACACTCACATTCATACCTATGGACAATTTGGAGTCGCTAATTAACCTAGCAGGTTTTTTTGGAATGTGGGAGGAAACCGGAGTACCCAGAGAAAACCCACGCATGCACAGGGAGAACATGTAAAACTCCACAAAGAGATGGCCGAGGATGGAATCGAACTCGGGTGAGGCCTGAAAATGCACCTCTTATTGAATTGAACTCGGGTCTCCGAACTGTGAGGCCTGAGTGGTAACCACTCGACCGCCATGCAGCCTGAGAAGAAGCACATAAAAGCAAAAAAAAAAACACATTAAAAATACCACTTCCACATGGAATGAGAGGAGAATTTTTTTTTTTTTTTACACCCTGGACTGGTGGCCAGCCAATCACAGGGCACATATAGACAAACAACCATTCACACTCACATTCATACCTATGGACAATTTGGAGTCGCTAATTAACCTAGCATGTTTTTGGAATGTGGGAGGAAACCGGAGTACCCGGAGAAAACCCACGCATGCACGGGAGGACATGTAAAACTTGAGGGTGGAATTGAACCCTGGTCTCCTAGCTGTGAGGTCTGCGTGCTAACCACTCTTCCGCCATGCAGCCTGAGAAGAAGCACATAAAAGCAAAAAAAATACATTAAAAATACCACTTCCACATGGAATGAGAGGAGAAATTTTTTTCGTTTTTTTTTTTTTTACACCCTGGACTGGTGGCCAGCCAATCACAGGGCACATATAGACAAACAACCATTCATGTGATGAGTCCATATTTTACGTGGAATAACGCTGAGCACCCGGAGCGCTCTGAAAGCATCAGGAATGTGTAATTCGGCACGGGAACAGAACAATAATCAACATCTTCCACATCTGTTGTGCCCAACAGACAGAAAGAACCAGTGTCTGGTTCTAAAAAGCTCCCATTCCATTCCACAGAAGAACACGGCTGTTTCTGGTTGCCGCGAAAGCCAATAAACAAGAACAAGGCATCGATTAGAGGACGCGGCGATAACGATGACGTGAACTCTCATCTGCGCCGCAACAAGTCATTTTCAGCTTTTGATGACGATCACATTCATTATCGGATTATTGCATCCATGTGTTGCCCCCCCAAACCCCCCCCTCAGACCAGCTGTCTGTACAACAGTCACATTGAATACGTTCACAGTTGCTTACAATTTCATTGAAAAAATGCACTTTTCTATGGCTTGGCCGCAAATGAAGTCATGTACTCTCGCCAGCCGCAACATTAGGAACGGAAACCACGATGATCCAATGCAAGAGCCGCATCAAAAAGTTCGTTTTTAGAAAGAAAACTAAGATTGCTCCCTTGTAGACGACTATAATGTAGCCCACTGATTAGCTTTTTTGAATTTTCTTATGTATTGCAAAGAAAACTGCATGAGAAAGCAGTTGCTTTATCTAATGAGGAGGTCTTCAAACCTTGTTTTTAAGGTCATGGTCCAGGACAGTAAGGCGGGCGTGTCCGGACTTTTGCAGCGTGGGACACTCGGTGAAAAATGAAAGGATTCAAGAGAAAGTTTGATATATTGGAAAGCAATTGGAGCTGAAAAAAAACATACATTTGTCTGAATTTCACCCTTTTTTTCCTATTTTTGTGGTTGTTATTTGTATTATTTTTTTAAAAAATTATTATTATTTTATTATTACTTCTCACTTTTTTCTTTTTTTTATTATTTTTATTTATTATTATTTTATTATTAATATTTGAACTTTCATCTGGTGAATCTGCTTCTCATCATGATGACTTTATTCCTGTAATATTTTTCTTTATTCCTTAATGCGACTTTTTCCAGCAATCTAATAAAAAAAAATACAACTTTAATCAGTTTTTTTTACTTCTCACTTTTTTCTTTAATATTTCAAATAAATGAGATTTCAGACTTTTTTTCCCCTATTTTTGCTGTTGTTATTTTTATTATTATTATTTGTATTTATTATTATTCTATTATTAATATTTGAACTTTCATCTGGTGAATCTGCTTCTCATCATAATGACTTTATTCCTATAATATTTTTCTTTATTCCTTAATGCGACTTTTTCCAGCAATCTAATTTAAAAAAATACAACTTTAACCAGTTTTGTTTACTTCTCACTTTTTTATTTAATATTTCAAATAAATGAGATTTCAGCCTTTTTTCCCCTATTTTTGCTATTGTTATTTTTATTATTATTTATTTTATTCTTAATATTTGAACTTTCATCTGATGAATCTGCTTCTCATCATGACTTTATTCCTATAATATTTTTACTTTATTCCTGTAATGCAACTTTTTCCAGAAATCTAATTAAAAAAAAATTTCAACTTTAATCAGTTTTGTTTACTTCTCACTTTTTTTTTGAATATTTCAAATAAATGAGACTAAAATTATTATTTTTTTATTTATTTTTTTCCCCATTATTATATTACAATGTAAAATTAAGATTTTTTCTTAGGCTGTAACTTTTTTCTCTCAATGGTTTGAATTTTAGTTGTCCTCAAAACATTTAGAGAATGACAAAACAATAAATGGAGAATGATAAAAATAATAAAAAACAGCCCCAAATGGAGGACTTCCTCAATGACGGGACACTGCTTTCATCTTGTCCACTTGTCATTGTGTTCAAACCCTGGCTTCACTGTATCCGTTTACGGAGTAGACGAGTGACTAGATCACTCCCTGTTCCTAATATAATGCAGCGTTATGTACAGTACACCTAATAATAACAAACAATTGTACTCAATCTTGAATGCACTACTTGTCTACGACCAGCAGAGGCGCTGCTGATTCACTCGACTAGTTGCATATAAAAAAAAAGCATAATAATAATTAATAATTTTTCCTGGTGAAGAAAAACTCCTGAGGAACGTGACCCTCAGCGTCAAACTGGTCTTCAAAGCCAAAAAAAAAAATCAATTTCTCCTCCCGGTTTTCTTTGAAGATGAAAAGCTAGCATTACCACGGAGGCCCTACAGACCAGAAACGATGCAAATACTCCTGATAATATTCAGTCTAATCTCACTCACATTACAGCGGTGCGATGTCAACCAAACTCCAAAACACCATCAGCTGACCATAAAGCAGCACTTAAAAGCTTTAGGAGGGCTTCTGTCCTCGTCTGATGATTGGCACGTGGTAATCAAACACAGGTGTACTGTAATGAAAGACTCATCCCTTTGAGGCTCACATGAGAATTTAAGGTAAAAACCCAGACAACAAATTCCTTCTGGGGTTTTTTTTTGGACTGGTGTTGATTCCGAGGTGAATCGCTGAGAAGGTTCCACGTTAGCTATTGAGCAAAGATGCTGCCTGGTATATTTGCGAAACAAAATGTCGGTTTTTGGGCTCCGGTTGACTCACTGTCGGCTCATAAAAAGCTGGCATTGCAGTTATTAATCTGTCGTAAAAAAAAAAAAAAAATGTCTGGGTCATATCGTGGCAATGTCTTCAATCGTGGTATTAGATGCATCATAAAGCATCCCCATCAAAGTTTTGGTGGAGCTCAAGAAAGCAAGAATATAAAGTAGAACCTTTAAATGTCTACTTGGTACAATCCAGGATTCAACCAACAAATCTCGGGCCGCCATGCAGCCTGAGAAGAAGCACATAAAAGCAAAAAAAAAAAAAAAAAAAAAACATTAAAAATACCACTTCCACATGGAATGAGAGGAGAATTTTTTTTTCGTTTTTTTCGGGGTTTTTTTTACACCCTGGACTGGTGGCCAGCCAATCACAGGGCACATATAGACAAACAACCATTCACACTCACATTCATACCTATGGACAATTTGGATTTCGCTAATTAACCTAGCATGTTTTTGGAATGTGGCATGCAACGGGAGAACATGCAAACTCCACACAAAGATGGGATTGAACTCGGGTCTCCTAGCTATGAGGCCTGCGCACTAACCACTCATACACCATGCAGTGCAATGTAGGAATATTTTACTAGTTAGTGCGTCGAAAATGTGTTTACGACCTCCTAAATATGGCTTTTAACACTATTAGAGCCCTCTAGACATGAAATAACACCCCTATAGTCACCTTTAGACTTTCATTCATTCATTTTCAACCACTTATCCTCATGAGGGTCGCAGGGAGGGGGTTGCCAGAGCCTATCCCAGCTGTCTTCGGGCGGGAGGCGGGGTACACCCTGGACTGGTTGCCAGCCAATCACAGGGCACATATAGACAAACAACCATTCACACTCACATTCATACCTATGGACAATTTGGAGTCGCTAATTAACCTAGCATGTTTTTGGAATAAGGGAGGAAAACCCACGCATGCACGGGGAGAACGTGTAAACTCCACACAAAGATGGCCGAGGGTGGAATCGAACTCGGGTGAGGCCTGAAAATGCACCTCTGAAGTTGGCATAAACAAAAAATATCAGGCAAAAAGTGAAAGGCTGTTGTTTGTCTTGAAAGTTAAAATGGAGTTTTATTGTTTCACATTTAAATTTTAAAAAGGAACCTATTGTGCATTTTCGTCTTTTCTGACCTATAAACGTAATTAAAATGTTGTATTCTTGTGTTAAACGATGCCAGAGTCTCAGATAATTAGGATTGCGCGTTTGGAAGTGAGCCCTGAAAGAAGTTGAGGATGGATCAAAACGCTCGATTTCAGAAGGCGTGGTAAAACCGCCCCTTTGTGATGTCACAGAGGGGCGGATTTCCTTATATGGTTTGTAGTTAGGAAGCACTTTGGTGTGTGACTGTGGTGCGTTTAACGGCTGATGAACTAAATGCAAAATTATCAAAAAATATATAAAAAAATATACATAAATAATATGTATTATAATATATATAACTATATAAAATAAAATTTAAAAAATATATAAATAAAATATATAAAAATGTCTTTTGTAAACATTTGTACATTTGTAAGGCCATGAAGCTGTGCTTGTATTTTTTTTTTTTTTTACGAAGCCTGATTGGATTGAGTAAAAAAAAAAAAATCAGATAAGATGTTTGGAGAGATCGCATTAGTAATTTTAAATTTCTTTTCTTGCCGAGTCTTCACCCTCACACTCACTGCCGTCACATCCCCGGACTTTAAGCCTCAGCGAACGGTGGGAAAGCCAGAAGAAAATCCCCGTGGGCCTTGAGTAATTCTTTGAAGCTGTGTTCCACGCAGCTGCATGCGAGGCCGCCATTCATCTCGTTACTGAGCTTTCTAGATGAGATAATGTAACAAATAAATAAAACTTCTTAGCAGCCTTTTGTGAACGACTAATCGCAAATACGAAAACCGAACTCAACCGGACCATTCAGTGACTGATAAGCGAAGACCCTGGCATTGGCCGTCATTCATCCACTCTGTGAATGAGACTCATCGAAGCAACCAGTGGGACTTATAACTCTCTATTTCCGTTAAACCAGGGGTCTCAAACGCGCGGCCCGCGGGCCACATTACACTAATTTTAGGCCCCCGCCTTGATATGAAAGTTTAATGTTAGTTTGATATGGATGCTGTATGGTATCATGTACCCAGAAAAAAAATTATTACGTTTGATTAATGTTCATGTTAAAGGTTAAATAACTGTTAATAGTTATCCTCCCTATCCGTGTGGAAGTGGTACGTTTTTGGCTATTTAAGTTTAAAGGAAATAACTTGAAGGCTACCGTTTAGGTCGCTAGCTCTCTAGTTTGCGAGTTAGCATGTGTCTCATGACCCTGCAGTTGCGCAATATGTTGTAAATAAAAAAAGTATAAATGTGACTATAGTCGTGTTTTGTCATGTCTACAGGGCTCTAATAATGCTTTGTTCATTTTAATCGTAAAAAAAATTATTTGTCTACCCACCAACTATATGTGGTTTCTTAAGTTTTTATTATTTGCCCTTTTATTATTATTATATTTGATTGATTTTTCTTTATTCTTGATTTAGTTTATTTATTTTTCATCTTATTTTGTGCAGAAAAATACAAATTAAGATATTTGAGAACAGTGGAATGTTTTATCAGAGCTTTTCTTGTAGAAAATGGAACCAAAGCACTGAAAAAGTTTGTATATTTTTGTGTTTTTAATAAATGCGTTTTTTTTTTTTTGACCCAGCCTTGCCCAGACCCTAGCTCCAGTGGCCCCCATGTAAATTGAGTTTGAGACAATACCCCAACAGGTCCATTGTGTGTTATATAAACACAATGACTGAGTAGTAAAACAATACACGCGTTTGGCGAATTGACGCAGGACACACGCCAAAACCGACATCCATGGTCCAAATCTTAAACCTAGCTTAAAACCGGTCATAGTGGCTCCTAAGGCTGGTTACGTGGAAAAAAAACACAAGATTTTCGAGGTGTATTTTTTCGGCTGCATATGTTTTTTGTCAAGTCAAACAAACTCGACAGGCGTTTACGTTTCTTCCAGGTTGAAAGACAAACTTACACACTCGTTACATTTCCGATGTGTATCATTCATACGTTTTTGCTGGTGTCATACGTTGCACTCGGGCAGCTAACATATTTTGTGTCGAGATATTACTGCTTCATGGTCACCACGGCTACTTTCTCCACACAGACTACCACTCAAAAGTTTGGGATCACTTTCAAATGTCTTGCAAATGAAAACACATTTTACAAATAGTACCGTCAAATACCAGTGTCGAGATTTTGAGTCGAGATATTACTCCTTCATGGTCACCACGACTATGTCCTCCACATAGACTACCGCTCAAAAGTTTGCAGCACAAACTGGGTCTAACAAGGACACAAAAACGATGCACATCTGTGCATCGAGTGTGTAGTTTAAGACAAAGACGCCTCACAGACACTAAATAGTAGCCGTCAGTATCACACCGGTGTCAGTATCAAGAGTGAAGCGGCGACTTCAGGATGCTGGACTTCATGGCAGGACTGCCCAAAAAAAAAAAAAAAAAACATATCTCAGACTGGCCAAAAAAAAATATCCAAGTGATCTCAAACTTTTGAGCGGTAGTGTAAATAAAACCCAAACCTGCAGGTTTGAAGAATGCCAAAAAAAAACCAAAACGTACTAACATGCACGAAAACAAGATAGTCTCATTGCGTGCTGCACAGACAACCGCACAAAAGGCGTGAAAAAACCCGAATAGCGTGCAGGACATCCCGGGCCAAGTCACCCACATCTGGGAAAAGAGTTGAAGAAGCTCAAAGCAGAGCTGTTTTGACTGACAGAAACTTGAGCAGAAGCTGATCCAGAGGTTCACCGAGGGGTTTAAAACTACTGTGCATAAAAAGCAGAGCCGCCCCAGACGGGTGTTTTTCGTTAGTGGGGTGGCTAAAAACTGATCTGTCACCAAAGCCCCGAGGACACAATGAAGGCCCCTTATTGTTGTTCAACGGTAGCTCGGGTATGAAGCGAGCCTGCGGTACGCCTCGCATCCAACAGGAAGCACCGTTTTGGACGCAACTTTCTGCCTCCAAAATTACTACCAAATGAAACGAAATTCCGGTGAATTAAAATTGACCGATAATCTCGCAAACTACTATGTTGTCATCGTAATTCTGAGAAAAATATGACTCAAGTGATTTACCTCACTCAAACTACATGATTATAGCATCGAGCTAAGCATTACATCATTTCTCTTCAGATGCTTCATTATGCCCCGTATGGTGATCTATTGTGTTACACTCACAAATGACTAAATAACTTCATAGACTTTCTATAAATAGTCATCAAATAGTTATCAAATAGGCTCAGTTATGTTGATGGTTGCAAGATGTTGGCTTATGGCGCCAAATACAACTTTCTCTACGGAGGATTTTATGGAAAATAACAAACGGAGCACGATATTTCATTCATAAACCGCCAATAACTAACATTTATTGTGTCATACTGCGGCAACGCAATCCACACAAGCTAGAGAGAAAAAAAATCATTTGTATGTACAAAAAATTTTATAAATTGTCATTAAAAACTTAAAAATTTCATTTTATTTAATAACTATTTGATAATTATGAGAAAATATTTTGTCTTGACGAATAATTATTTTAAGCAATGTGTAGCTTTAGGGTGTTATGTTCATTATATACACCAATTAGGATCAAGATATGACTTTGCGCTGATAAATTATTACAATTTTTGTAGCAATTCATCCCTTGGAGGACTCTGACCAAATACTCGGTTCAAGCCAAAATGGCCACCTTCATGCGCTGATAAATTATAACAATTTTTGTAGCAATTCGTGAGACTGACCATAAAAGATTGTCGCCATGCCCCGCCCACATTTTCTGACATGAACTAAAACGTTTTTCAATTTGTCATCGTCCACTTATCTCGTCTAAGTGACTTTGATCTGAGCTCATTTGGTCAAAGTCCCTTGGAGGACTTTGACCAAATACTCGGTTCGAGCCAAAATGGCCACCTTCAGGTCTGTTTGCCAAGATGAGTTCTTGAGACTTTTTTGTCATCGTCCACTTATCTCGTCTAAGTGACTTTGATCTGAGCTCATTTTGGTCAAAGTCCCTTGAAGTCCTCCAAGGGACTTTGACCAAATACCCGGTTCAAGCCAAAATGGTCATCTTCATGTCAGTTTGCCAAGATTGGTTCTTGAGACTTTTTTGTCATCGTCCACTTATCTCGTCTAAGTGACTTTGATCTGAGCTCATTTGGTCAAAGTCCCCTTGCAGGACTTTGACCAAATACCAGGTTCAAGCCAAAATGGCCACCTTCTTGTCCGTTTGCCAAGATGAGTTCTTGAGACTTTTTTTTGTCATTGTCCACTTATCTCGTCTAAGTGATTTTGATCAGAGCTCATTTGGTCAAAGTCCTGCAAGGGACTTTGACCAAATATCCGGTTCAAGCCAAAATGGTCATCTTCATGTCAGTTTGCCAAGATTGGTTCTTGAGACTTTTTTGTCATCATCCACTTATCTCGTCTAAGTGACTTTGATCTGAGCTCATTTGGTCAAAGTCCCTTGAAGTCCTCCAAGGGACTTTGACCAAATACCCGGTTCAAGCCAAAATGGTCATCTTCATGTCAGTTTGCCAAGATTGGTTCTTGAGACTTTTTTGTCATCGTCCACTTATCTCGTCTAAGTGACTTTGATCTGAGCTCATTTGGTCAAAGTCCCCTTGCAGGACTTTGACCAAATACCAGGTTCAAGCCAAAATGGCCACCTTCTTGTCCGTTTGCCAAGATGAGTTCTTGAGACTTTTTTTTGTCATTGTCCACTTATCTCGTCTAAGTGATTTTGATCAGAGCTCATTTGGTCAAAGTCCTGCAAGGGACTTTGACCAAATATCCGGTTCAAGCCAAAATGGTCATCTTCATGTCAGTTTGCCAAGATTGGTTCTTGAGACTTTTTTGTCATCATCCACTTATCTCGTCTAAGTGACTTTGATCTGAGCTCATTTGGTCAAAGTCCCTTGAAGTCCTCCAAGGGACTTTGACCAAATACCCGGTTCAAGCCAAAATGGTCATCTTCATGTCAGTTTGCCAAGATTGGTTCTTGAGACTTTTTTGTCATCGTCCACTTATCTCGTCTAAGTGACTTTGATCTGAGCTCATTTGGTCAAAGTCCCCTTGCAGGACTTTGACCAAATACCAGGTTCAAGCCAAAATGGCCACCTTCTTGTCCGTTTGCCAAGATGAGTTCTTGAGACTTTTTTGTCATCGTCCACTTATCTCGTCTATGTGATTTTGATCAGAGCTCATTTGGTCAAAGTCCTGCAAGGGACTTTGACCAAATATCCGGTTCAAGCCAAAATGGTCATCTTCATGTCAGTTTGCCAAGATTGGTTCTTGAGACTTTTTTGTCATCGTCCACTTATCTCGTCTAAGTGACTTTGATCTGAGCTCATTTGGTCAAAGTCCCTTGAAGTCCTCCAAGGGACTTTGACCAAATACCCGGTTCAAGCCAAAATGGCCATCTTCATGTCCGTTTGCCAAGATGAGTTCTTGAGACTTTTTTTTTGTCATTGTCCACTTATCTCATCTAAGTGATTTTGATCTGATCTAATTTGGTCAAAGTCCCGCACCCGTTTCCAGCCAAAATGGCCATCTTCATGTCCGTTTGCCAAAATTAGTTCTTGAGACTTTTTTGTCATCGTCCATTTATCTCGTCTAAGTGATTTAGATCTGAGCTCATTTGGTCAAAGTCCCAGGGACTTTAACCAAATACCCGGTTCAAGCCAAAATGGCCACCTTCATGTCCGTTTGCTAAGATTGGTTCTTGAGACTTTTTTGTGTGTCCCATCATGCCTAATGTCTCCACCAATTTTGGTGAAGATCGGTGAAACTGGTGGCTGAATTGTGTTCAAGAGCCCTAAAATATCGCATTATTTACCATATTATTCATATGTTGGTTTTTCATTCATATTGACTAATAATGACACATAGTTCCATTAAATATTCAAATTATGCACTTTTTACAAAATGTGCCAAATTTTCCATATTTTCATCAGGCTGCAAAATGACAATATGTCGTCTCATTATGAATTTTTCAATTAGCACAAATAAGCTAGGGAGCTATAAACAGCAGGCACCACAAAGAGCCTGGACAAAAAATGGATAAAAAAGATGTTTTTTCGTGCATCTGGAATCCAGCGCTTCCCTCGCGTCATCAAAAAAAAACAAAAAAAAAACAGAATGTTACGGCGACACCGAAAGGGTTGGGTGACTCCTTCACACTTGTCCAACATTCCCAGATTTCAACAGACTGTGACTTTCCCATAGCTCTAATTAACCCTCCGACGGCCTTGACTCATGACATACGCTTCCAAACAAAAACAGACTTAAAAATAGCTTCATTTGCTCATTGGCAACTGGTTGCCAGGCAGATTTTATTTGGCATCATCACTTGGAGCCCTGATTAAAAAAAAAAAAAAAGTGCTTAGTATGCTGTTTCTTCTATCCCGCCCCACACAGCAGAGAAAGAACAAGGCGAGTCGGCAGGAAAACAGTCACTCAGAAGCCAAACAGAAAAAAAAAAAAAAATTCTTAATTAAAAGAAACAACCATTTTTTTACGTATATGATAGCCGCCATGAAGCTCTGCTGACTCAACGGGAACTTTTAAATTAGGCTAGCAACAGTATTAAAAGCGCATTAGATACCGTATATGTATTTGAGGTTTCAAAGTAATTAATAAATTATGTGTATAAAGTGACCCGCGTAGGGAAATAGCGTCAAAACCTGGAACCACTTACTCTTTTCCACACCGGCACACTGAATGTCCATTAGAATCGAAAATCTTAGAGGGGCAAATAATTACAAGGAAAAATCTGTCGGGGCATGTAATTAGGGGCTCAGTTTAAGGTTGTTCTCCTTAACCCGTATTTTTATTCTGGCATAAGAAACTGATGTTATCCCCGATAGTTGAAGAACTCCACGACATTAGCCTGATCACACAAAAGTACTGTAAGACATAGCAAGTGTGCTTTAATGAAATTATTTAAATTTATTTAAATAATAAAAAACCCAAATTTAAAAATTTAATTTAATTTAAATTATTATTATTTAATAATAAAATTTATTTTAAATTTATTTTTTATATTTTAAATTTATTTAATTATTTAAAATTGATTTGTTTTGAACTGTTAAAGTGAGTAAAAATACCTTGTTTATATTTGCCTAGCAATTGGCTGCCGACTTCCCCAGTGAAGACAAGCCGTATAAAAAATGAATATATGTATGTTTCAAATTTCAAATTGTGTTTAAATCAACGATATTTGATTGATAGGGAGAAGATTTCAACAGCAGAACTTCCAAAAAGTCAGTGAGAATCAACTACAAGGAGTGCCCCAGGGTTCTCGTCTAGAACCACTGTTTTTCTAAACAAACTAAGATAAAAATATATACTAAATTGTAATTATGGAGGCTATAAGAACATTAATCCTCCACACATCAGCCTTTTCAGCTACAAGGAGTGCCCCAGGGTTCTTGTCTAGAACCACTATTTTTCTAAACAAACTAAGATATAATATATATTCAATTGTAATTATGCAGGCTATAAGAACATTAATCCTCCACACATTAACATTGTCAGCTACAAGGAGTGCCCCAGGGTTCTTGTCTAGAACCACTGTTTTTCTAAACAAACTAAGATATAATATATATTAAATTGTAATTATGGAAGCTAGTATATGAACATTAATCCTCTGCACATTAGCCTTGTGAGCTACAAGGAGTGCCCCAGGGTTCTTGTCTAGAACCACTGTTTTCTAAACAAACTAAGATATAATATATATTAAATTGTAATTATGGAGGCTATAAGAACATTAATCCTCCGCACATTAGCCTTGTCAGCTACAAGGAGTGCCCCAGGGTTCTTGTCTAGAACCACTATTTTTCTTTTAAAACAAATTCAGATAAAATATATATTAAATTGTAATTATGGAAGCTATAAGAATATTAATCCTCCACACATTAGCCTTGTCAGCTACAAGGAGTGCCCCAAGGTTCTTGTCTAGAACCACTGTTTTTCTAAACAAACTAAGATAAAAATCTATATTAAATTGTAATTATGGAAGCTAGTATATGAACATTAATCCTCCGCACATTAGCCTTGTCAGCTACAAGGAGTGCCACAGGGTTCTTGTCTAGAACCACTATTTTTCTAAACAAACTAAGATATAATATATATTAAATTGTAATTATGGAGGCTATAAGAACATTAATCCTCCACACATTAGCCTTGTCAGCTACAAGGAGTGCCCCAGGGTTCTTGTCTAGAACCACTGTTTTTCTAAACAAACTAAGATAAAAATATATATTAAATTGTAATTATGGAGGCTATAAGAACATTAATGCTCCACACGTTAGCCTTGTCAGCTACAAGGAGTGCCCCAGGGTTCTTGTCTAGAACCACTGTTTTTTTTAAACAAATTAAGATAAAATATATATTAAATTGTAATTATGGAGGCTATAAGAACATTAATCCTCCACACATTAGCCTTGTCAGCTACAAGGAGTGCCCCAGGGTTCTTGTCTAGGACCACTATTTTTCTAAACAAACCAAGATATAATATATATTAAATTGTAATTATGGAAGCTATAAGAGCATTAATCCTCCACACATTAGCCTTGTCAGCTGCAAGGAGTGCCCCAGGGTTCTTGTCTAGAACCACTATTTTTCTTTTAAAACAAATTAAGATAAAATATATATTAAATTGTAATTATGGAAGCTATAAGAGCATTAATCCTTCACACATTAGCCTTGTCAGCTACAAGGAGTGCCCCAAGGTTCTTGTCTAGAACCACTGTTTTTCTAAACAAACTAAGATATAATATATATTAAATTGTAATTATGGAAGCAATAAGAGCATTAATCCTCTGCACATTAGCCTTGTGAGCTACAAGGAGTGCCCCAGGGTTCTTGTCTAGAACCACTGTTTTTCTAAACAAACTAGGATAAAAATATATATTAAATTGTAATTATGGAGGCTATAAGAGCATTAATCCTCCACACATTAGGGAGGAGGCGTTTTTGGTCGGTTGGAAGGCAGGAAATGGCAGTACAACTCAGTCTCTCTGAAACCTCAGGAGATAATAAAAACGTTCCTCATGGGAAACATCAATTTGACTACAAAAGTCACTCTAGAAGTAGAATGCAATAATAAATTCAAGATGCAAATGAGAAAATACGATACGATACTAACAAACCAAGTTGCATATGAGCTGCAGAGGCGCCTTTGAACGCTCAACTTTTAACTCCTCGTCATCTACTCTGCTACCGATCCACTTCCTGTGGCAGCTATGGGAAACCATGAAGTTCCCCCCTGATTACAGACATTTCCTTCCTGCGCCATACACAGCAATGCCAGGAATGGCTGCTGCAGTATTTACTCAGGCCCGAAGCCGTCAACTCCAGATCCCACACCCACATGGCATTTGCATCACGGCCTTGCAAAGGCCACAAGGGTTTTTTTTTTTTTTTGGAGGGGGGGGGGGAGCATTCCCGCACGGAAAACATGATTCTTTTGTGAACACCGTGATGAGTTTCAGTGACTCGAGTAGCTTAGCTGATATCTCATACGACTCTGGGGACCATGAGACCCCTTGACATGCTAGATACTGTTTGTTTAATGTAAAAACCAATCGGAGATCGAGATGTGAATTTGGCCTAAAACGCCATTATGCAATGAAAATGTTAATTTATTAAAGGGGCGGCACGGCGTTCGAGTGGTTACCGCGCAGACCTCACAGCTAGGAGACCAGGGTTCAATTCCACCCTCGGCCATCTCTGTGTGGAGTTTGCATGTTCTCCCCGTGCATGCGTGGGTTTTCTCCGGGTACTCCGGTTTCCTCCCACTTTCCAAAAACATGCTAGGTTAATTAGCGACTCCAAATTGTCCATAGGTATGAATGTGAGTGTGAATGGTTGTTTGTCTATATGTGCCCTGTGATTGGCTGGCCACCAGTCCAGGGTGTAAAAAAAAACAAACAAAAGAATTCTCCTCTCATTCCATGTGGAAGTGGTATTTTTAATGATTTTATTTTTTTTCTTTTATGTGCTTCTTCTCAGGCTGCATGGCGGCCGAGTGGTTAGCACGCAGACCTCACAGTTCGGAGACCTGAGTTCAATTCCACTCTTGGCCATCTCTGTGTGGAGTTTGCATGTTCTCCCCGTGCATGCGTGGGTTTTCTCCGGGTACTCCGGTTTCCTCCCACATTCCAAAAAAAACATGCTAGGTTAATTAGCGACTCCAAATTGTCCATAGGTATGAATGTGAGTGTGAATGGTTGTTTGTCTATATGTGCCCTGTGATTGGCTGGCCACCAGTCCAGGGTGTACCCCGCCTCTCGCCCGAAAGACAGCTGGGATAGGCTCCAATGCTCAAGGACCTTTTCTCATTGTGGTCTGACGGCCATTTAATGAACAAAAAACAAAAAAAATCCTATAATTTGAGTCAAAATACCTCACATGCCAAATATGCATTTCCAACTTGAACACAAAAAGTGTTTTTAAAACGCTCACCATGACATTTATCCGTGCTCATATATCAATGTGCCATCACTGAACTAAAGCAAACATAATCAATAATAAAGAAAAAGAGTCGGGAACTTTATGTGGTTTTACTACGTCAACAACAAAAGGATACGAAGTTATGAACTCTACATTTATTTTGGGAGCTACAAAAGGAATAAAAAGACCTTTGCAATGTTAAATAATAACATCACTATGATGGATGAAGTGATAAAATGATGGTAAAACTCATTGTTTATATAAATAAGTCTTTCTTTGGAGAGTTAAACATGACAGAACACAGACAAATGTCGCCCTCTAGTGGAACAACAGGGGATAGTAAAGTTCGTGCGTTCAATTAAGACTAAAATAGATCAAATAATAATGATTTTTTTTTCTCTTTTTACATTTAAAGATAGACAAGGAGGGCAGTGAGGTCTTTAGGAGCTCCATCTTATATCTATTCACTCTGTTCTGAATATGTGTGATTAAAATTATGTCTGAGTCAGAGCCTTTTTGTATTATTACATTTTCAGCCCGATATATAAAGCTTTGTATGAAACTGCCAGGGAGCAATAATGTGAATCAGCGGCCATTATATTATGAAATTGTAAAAAAAAAAAAAGTGAATCCATCAAGATGGAGGACGGCTTCATCTGTTCTTTAAATCTCCAGCCAAGTTATTAGAACCGGCGATGTTGATGCTGTATTATGATTATGATTATGATTATGATTATGATTATTATTATTGTTATTATTATTATTATTATTATTATTATTATCATTATCATTATTATTATTATTATCATTATCATTATTATTATCATTATCATTATTATCATTATTATCCATCAAGATGGAGGACGGCTTCATCTGTTCTTTAAATCTCCAGCCAATTATTATTATTATTATTATTATTATTATTATTATTATTATTATTATTATTATTATTATTATTATTATTATTATTATTATTATTATTATTATCCATCAAGATGGAGGACGGCTTCATCTGTTCTTTAAATCTCCAGCCAATTATTATTATTATTATTTTTATTATTATTATTAATAATAATAATTATTATTATTATATTAATTGATGTTGCTGTGTTATTATTATTATTATTATTATTATTATTATTATTATTATCATTATTATTATTATTATAACAACAACAATAATAATAATAATAACTGCTCCCTGCCAGTTTCATACAAAGCTTTATATATACAAAGCTTTATATATAATAATAATAATAATAATAATAATAATAATAATAATAATAATAATAATAATAATAATAATAATAATAATAATAATAATAATAATAATAATAATAATAATAATAATAATAATAATAATAATAAACCGCAGGAACATTCAAACCACAAGAACCATAAAACGTGACTTCCTGTCATCATTTCTGATCAATCTACTGCATTTGAACGACATGTCACTCATTCACATCAGTCACATTAATGTGTTTGTGAGGTCAGAAATATTATTATTGAATTTGTGCCAAAATTTGTGCCATAAAAGCTGATTTTTTTTTTGTCATAAAAGTTCACTCGCCTGGTTCAGTTTTGACTAAAAGAAGGATTAATGTTGTTTTGGTTTATTTTATTAGGAACAGGCTTTGCACATGAGGCTAATCAATCATTTCTTGAGCTTTTAAACCGCTAAAATGTACTTTCCTTTCATTGAAATGGAAAAAAAAAACATATATATAATTCATCAATCTATCAATATGTTGTTTTGATACGAGAAGCAACTAGGTCGAATTTCAACACTTGTCATTCCAAAACCATAGGGGACATTTAATGAATTTTAATGTATTGTATTAACATGTACAAACCATTGTATGCATTGCTGGCACCAACACACTAACAGACCTGCCAATCATAGCCAAATGTTCGGAGTACACCTCCCACTGACACCAGGGGGCCCCAGTCTACCATTTGAGAAGCACATTTTATTTAAATTAGGGATTTAGAAATGAGGAGGTTCATATAGACAAACAACCATTCACACTCACATTCATACCTATGGACAATTTGGAGTCGCTAATTAACCTAGCATGTTTTTGGAATGTGGGAGGAAACCGGAGTACCTGGAGAAAACATACAAACTCCAAACAGAGATGGCAGAGGGTGGAATTGAACTCGGGTCTCCTATTTCTGAAGCATGTGTGCTAACCACTCGCACACTGTGCAGCCACTAAAAGGTTTTATTTCCTTTTATTTACAAATTTGGGTAATAAGAGTTTAAAAGTCAATATAGGGGTGTTATTTCATGGCTAGAGGGCTCTAATAATGCTTATATATTCATTCATTTTCTACCACTTATCCTCACGAGGGTTGCAGGCGTGCTGGAGCCTATCCCAGCTGTCTTCGGGCGAGAGGCGGGGTACACCCTGGACTGGTGGCCAGCCAATCACAGGGCACATATAGACAAACAACCATTCACACTCACATTCATACCTATGGACAATTTGGAGTCGCTAATTAACCTAGCATGTTTTTGGAATGTGGGAGAAAACAGGCGCATGCACAGGGACTACATGCAAACTCCACACAGAGATGGCCGAGGGTGGAATTGAACTCGGGTCTCCTATTTGTGACGCCTGTGTGCTAACCACTCGCACACCGTGCAGCCACTAAAAGGTTTTATTTCCTTTTATTTACAAATTTGGGTAATACATTTGACTTTAAAAGTCAATATAGGGGTGTTATTTCATGTCTAGAGGGCTCTAATAATGCTTACATATTCATTCATTTTCTACCGCTTATCCTCACGAGGGTCGCAGGCGTGCTGGAGCCTATCCCAGCTGTCTTCGGGCGAGAGGCGGGGTACACCCTGGACTGGTGGCCAGCCAATCACAGGGCACATATAGACAAACAACCATTCACACTCACATTCATACCTATGGACAATTTGGAGTCGCTAATTAACCTAGCATGTTTTTGGAATGTGGGAGAAAACCCGCGCATGCACGGGGACTACATGCAAACTCCACACAGAGATGGCCGAGGGTGGAATTGAACTCGGGTCTCCTATTTCTGAAGCCTGTGTGCTAACCACTCGCACACCGTGCAGCCACTAAAAGGTTTTATTTCCTTTTATTTACAAATTTGGGTAATACATTTGACTTTAAAAGTCAATATAGGGGTGTTATTTCATGTCTAGAGGGCTCTAATAATGCTTAAATATTCATTCATTTTCTACCGCTTATCCACACGAGGGTCGCAGGTGGAATTGAACTCGGGTCTTGTCCACCACTTATCCACCATGCAGCTGTTTTATCAATAAATATAATTTTTGTAATAATCAAATGAGTGAGGATTTTAGCAACCTAAAAAAAGGGATATACGGTATTGGATTTTTTGCCGATATTGCCGATATATATACACTCAATTTCCGATACCGATATCGTGTCAATAAGTATTGATACCAATAATTATTGAAAAAAGGAGATTCTGATTTTAAGCTTTATTCGGTTTTATTATGACACCAATTAATGTGTGATTTGTAATTAAAATATGGAAAATTAAAAAAAAATAGGCAGTTGCAGACAAACTAAATTAAATTATGTCAATTTCCGCAGTATTTTATGTGATGATATTAATTGTTTGTCCTTGAACGACATCCTTTGAAGCAGCCTGGTTGTGCTATTTGGGTTCAGAAGCGTCCATAAAAATGACAGAAGACACCACAGTCATGGCTGCCGTGTCTGCATGGCTCTCCTTTGTGCAATGTAATGTGAAACAGTACTCTTCGATCAGGACTATTTTCAGAGCACACTCCCCCCCCCCCTACTTTTTTTTTTTGGACTAGAGCAAAGCTGATCTGTCTGACATGCACAGGAGCACAATTTGGCAGGCACACACACACACATACACATGCATGGAGGCTAAATTTGACCTCAGAGGGACGAGACGCAGGTGTTTCCATCATTACCTACTAATGGAATCCGAAAACATGCAGATTTGCAGAAATGAACACATATTTGAAATGAATTAATGATATTTCCAATCGCACCAACCACACACACACACACACACACACACACACACTTCACAATGTCTCTCATATCCTTTCAAAACAAACGTCCCACTTTCCCGCATGATGATGATGTGGCGTTTGGATGGCGTATGGATGTTTTTTAAACCAAAATGACAGCGTCCCTCCTCTCAAATTGCTCTGACATTTTCCATTGGTCGAAAAATGTGCACGCCAGCCAGCGTCCTTCACGGATGCAGACGACATGGAATGCAGCTCCAACGAGGATGCCAAACGAAAACTACCGCTAATAAAAGCTACTTTTTTTCCATTGAGAAAACCTCTTTTAGTTACATCATGGATCTCTCTGGCTGCGTCAGGCACAGCTGAGCATTATTAGGTCCGTGTGGTAGTGGTCTCCAACATGCGGCACGATCACATTTGGTTTCGTTTGGAGTGACAAGCGTTTCTATCAACATTCATTAATTTTTCTAACGCTTATCCTCATGAGTCTTCTACACTCTGGACTAGTGGCCAGCCAATCACAGGGCACATATAGACAAACAACCATTCACACTCACATTCATACCTATGGACAATTTGGAGTCGCTAATTAGCAACTAGCATGTTTTTGGAATGTGGGAGGAAACCGGAGTACCCGGAGAAAACGTAGCCACACAGAGACGGCTGAGGGTGGAATTGGAACTCCTGGTTCTCCTAGCTGTGAGGTCTGCGTGCTACCCACTAGGTTCGCCATGTAGCCGCAAAATAGTGTTTGCCTATGAAAATGGCAAAAATGCTACAATGCTAACATGCTAATGTTAACACCTACCATGATAGTGCTAAGTGTTCATATCAAGTGTCTATCTATGAAAACGGATAAAAATGCTACAGGTACACCCTGGACTGGTGGCCAGCCAATCACAGGGCACATATAGACAAACAACCATTCACACTCACATTCATACCTATGGACAATTTGGAGTCGCTAATTAACCTAGCATGTTTTTGAAATGTGGGAGAAAAACCGCGCATGCACGGGGACTACATGCAAACTCCACACAGAGATGGCCGAGGGTGGAATTGAACTCGGGTCTCCTATTTGTGAAGCCTGTGTGCTAACCACTCGTACACTGTAAAAGGTTTTATTTACTTTTATTTACAAATTTGGGAAATAAGAGTTTAAAAGTCAATATAGGGGTGTTATTTCATGTCTAGAGGGCTCTAATAATACCCTCGTGAACATCAGTTGGACAGCACTGTGATGGAGAAAGTAGTTTTTTGTTACAAAAAATCTTTATTTTATTATTATTTATATATATATATATAATATTATTATTTATTATTTATTATTTATTATTTATTATTTATTATTTATTTTTTATTTTTTATTTTTTATTTTTTATTTTTTATTTTTTATTTATGATTTTTTATTTATGATTTTTTATTTTTTATTTAACGTGACATAAGTAATGGTAGATAACCACAGCGTATCCCACCAGGCATCTCCCAAATTATTTATGAGTTATCAGTATTATCAGTACTTTTATCCACTGACTGGCTGAAAACCTGAGGTTGTAACCACTGATTGATTTCATGTTACAGCTAGGATGCACAGCAAGTGGTTAGCACGCAAGCCTCACAGCTAGGAAACCCAAGTTCAATTCCAGCAATGTCACAGCAACGGTGTAGGTCTACTCTCTCCAAGTCCTCTTGTTTAAGTGTGACTGTCTTTAGCCCAAAGTCACACTGACAAGGCCCACAAAGCTGTGACGGACATTTAGCGGGGCCGACTCACCTGGGAGATGACAGGACGTAGACTGGAGCAATGGCGGCCGCAGTTGAGTCACATCTCACTGGGTTGGCAGCACAGTGCTGGTATACGTGTGTGCTGTGACAGAGATATACTGTCCACACTCATCTAGCATCGCCTGCAGCGACACTACCACCTCCTTTGGAAAGGGGAAAAAAAATTGCAAGGACATCCTCGGCTTAGCCAACCTGGAAATAGAAGAAAGACGGAAAAGTTAAAGTCATTAAGTGGAAATAGTATAGCACATTTTCAAAGTACGTGCGGAAAAGTCATACATTAAGGTCAACCAGGAATAATGCACATTTAAAATTGTTCCCTTAAACAGCTTTCGAAATTGAAACATATTTTTATATTAATCATTTTAATTGTAATAATTGTAATAAATTTATTTTAATTTAATTACTTTATATTAATTTTTATAATTAAAAAAATATTTAAAAATGTATTTAAAATATTTAACAATGAATATTATATATTTCAGCATCATGTTGTATTATTGTTAAATATTTTTCTTATATCTTCTAACTTATTTTTATATTAATTATTTTAATTTTAATTATTTTAATTTAATTATTTTAATTATTTTTATTTAATTATTTTAATTATTATATTAATTTTATAATTACATTTTTAAAACAATTATTTAAAATATTTGATAGTTAATATTATATATTTCAGCATCGTGCTGTATTATTGTTAGATATTTTTCTTATCTTATAACTTATTTTTCTGTTAATTATTTTAATTTTAATAATTTTACTTTAATTTAATTATTTTAATTATTATATTATTTTATAATTAAAAATATTTAAACAATTATTTAAAATATTTTATAATTAATATCATATATTTCAGCATCAATCATGCTGTATTATTGTTAAATATTTTTCTTATATCTTATTTTTGTATTAATTATTTCATTCATTCATTCATTTTCTACCGCTTTTTCCTCACGAGGGTTGCAAGGATGCTGGAGCCTATCCCAGCTATCTTCGGGCGAGGTATTAATTATTTTAATAATTTTATTTTTATTTCATTTCATTATTTTAATTATTAGATTAATTTTTATAATTAAAAATATTTTTAAAATGTTCAAGATATTTTATAATTAATATTATATATTTCAGCATCATGCTGTATTATTGTTAAATATTTTTCATTATTAGCATTAAATGTCTTCATTAACTAAATGGGGGTCAATTTGTAATGCCCACATCCCTTATCAAAACCTCTAATAAAGCATATTCTACCATATAACTATAGGCTATGGAAGTAAAAACATGGCGTGCCCGTGCAACGCCTGTTGGATGCAGACACGTGGCGGTCGGGAGGCTCGTTATCGCCTGTGAAGCTCGCATCGTTAGGAGAAGTGAACTCTTGTCTCGCCGTAATGAGCCTGACAAGACACCAGAGAGACTCGTGAAAGGCGGGGAAATAAGCAGAGGCTGTGATGGCGGTCCTCAATGGGCTGTTAGGTAGGATGAAGCTTCCTGCCGGGAACTTCATCGCCTCTGACACTCGGTGCACAACTTTAAGAGGCAAGATAACTTGGTACTTGGTACTTGATACTGCGGTAATTAGACCAAAGTGGTAAACTTCACTGCGACAAGTACTTTTCTTCGAATTCCATGCTGCTTTTCAGACCAACTTGATGGCTTTTGCCTGCTAAACGTTTTTTTACATGCCAACAAAATGGAAATGCTAACAATGCTAATAGGTATCATGCTAGCAACAGGTATAGATACATTTTGATAACATGCTTCAATAAACAGATCTCAATTGCTAAAGCTATAGGCCCAAAAATTCCCAAAATATATAAATGCTAACAGCTAGCATGCTAACAGCTAGCAACTAGAGCATTAAAAGAAAAAAGTTGTAATCTTATGAGAAAAAGTAATAATTTTACAAAAATAACATAGCGGGAAAAACAACCGCATTTTGTTAGCATAAAGTTTAAATATTAAAAAAAATATTTAAAAATATTTTTTAAGTCATAATATCAAAAGAAAAACAAGGAATAAAGTCAGAAAATTAGGTTGGAGGAAAAAGTTATGATGTTACGAGAATAAAGTCAAAATATTATGGGAATAATATGAGAGTAATTTTACAAAAGTCAAAATATTTAGAGAAAAAAAGCACAATTTCAAGAGAATAAACATAAGAATTATGAGGAATAATAATGCTATTTTAGTATAATAGAGTTGAAATATTTTTTTAAAATGGTTAAAAACGATATATTATGAGAAACAAACATAACAATATAAAGTTGTATTTTGGAGAAAATTAGGTTATAATATTAAGGGAATAAAATCTAAATATTATGGGAATAAAGTCATAATTATGAAAAAATATTTTTTTTTTCAAATATATTACAAAGCTGAGATTGGCCAAATATCAAAGTGGCATTCTTTCATTTTTCAATATGTGGCCCTTACTGGAAAAAGTTAGGACACCCCTTAAGTAGAAGATGCATTGTTCTGCATGCAGGCCTGTAATTAAAGTGAAAAATAATAATAATAATAATTCACATGCAGGATGGTCATCAAGGCGAACAATCGCAATTGAATGACATTTATATGAGAAAATTGCAATTAAAGCGTGAATTATGTGTGTACGACACAGCCAACGACACTCCCAAAAATCCATGGGTGACCTTTAAAGATGACCCCAAGTCCATCTTCTGGTAATGATGTGCAGCTGTGATATCACATCACGGGGGGAGATCAGACCCGTCTAGCTCACGGTCGTCATCATCATCACGATGGCTACTTCTTCTGTTACCATGACAGCGTTTTCCCTGCACTCCGCTGCCTCTTTTATTATGTGTGTATGTGCATGTCTGTGTGTGTGTGTGTGTGTGTGTGTCGTGGCGGTGGGGAAAAATGAATAGGAAGACAAAAGGGGAAAAATGTCAAGCGAACGAGCAGCTGATGAACTGTCACCAGTGAATGGCTCTCGATAATTTACGGACAAATTACATCGCAGGCGCGCTGTTCGGCGTGTTCGGCCATGTTGTATGTTAGCTGCCACTCAGTGTGCTCATCTATCTATAGGGATGAGAAAGTGTGTCAATCCATCTTTCACTGTCTGTGTCCATAAAACTGTTTGATCGGGTTCAGAACGCTTCAGCTCACATCCGAGTATCAGCAAAGGTGATTGGACACAATCGTTCTAGAAGAAGAAGACCTAGTCTAGAAGACCGAAAACACAAAAAGTGTTCAGAACTGTTCCATCAACTATTATAAGCGTATACAACAATGAATCAAATTTAAATTAATTAACTAAAAAAAATAAATTAAAACTTGAAAAAATTAAAACTTGAAAAAGAATTAATATTAGAAAATTAAAAATTAAAACTTGAAAAAAAAATTAATATTAGAATTAATATGTGGAAAAATTAAAAATTAAAAATCAAAAATCAAAAATCAAAAATCAAAAATCAAAAATCAAAAATCAAAAATCAAAAATCAAAAATTAAAAATTAAAAATTAAAAGTTAAAAATTAAAACACAAAAAAAATCACACATTCTCCAATTAAAGTCTCTATTCAGTTAAATGTTTTTCATTGTGTTAAAAAAATACAAATTAAAATGAATTTAATTAAAATTAAAAAAAAAAAAAAAAACTAAACTATATTAGGAAAGCAGGAAGTGAACAAATGTAACAGTTACTGATTGTAAAAGTACCAGATGGAGGGGTAAGATTTAATAAGCTTTGCTTCTTCCTACTCCTTTTTGGACATGTGGAACTGTGAACTGATTATGTGATGCATTCAATTGTAATCTGATGCATGTTCAAATGAAATTAAACCATTACCAATATAACACAATTAAGGTTCACTTCAGACAAGTTTCCACCAAACAACGCATTTTCTTGCATGCTCATTGTAAACAGCTTCAACATATAACATAGTCACTAATGCTTACCACTTTTTTGCCAACTTTTTCCCCATTTAAAACCGTACTAAGAAAAATATGGTGAATGCCTGTGCTTCAATAGTGTCTAAAAAGGCTGAACAATGACAGACAAACTAACCCCAAACAACCCCAAACGAGTCGCGATAGATTATGTAAATGGCGCATTAAAAGTAGCTTGTATAACTCTCCAACAGGTGCCCTAGAAAGCTTTTATAATTAGGATAATAGACCATGAGGCAGCAATCAACTGTGACATTTAGAAGTGTCAGCGTGGAAAACACATAACTGCAATGTAGTTGAATATGTACTTCTTTTGTTGTTCATTTGTTCCTAACAAATACAAATTCATCCGACTGTTTGGGCTCCTGGCGAGACAGAATTTAATAGTGTTTCATTGGTCTCATATGGCGGCTTCACGGCGGCCTCACAACTAGGAGACCCGAGTTCAATTCCATCCATGTTCTCCCCGTAAATGCATGGGTTTTGATTAGGGACTCCAAATTGTCCATAGGTATGAATGTGAGTGTGAATGGTTGTTTGTCTATATGTGCCCTGTGATTGGCTGGCCACCAGTCCAGGGTATACCCCAGCCTCTCGCTCGAAGACAGCTGGGATAGGCTCCAGCACCCCCGCGACCCTCGTGAGGATAAGTGGTAGAAAACTAGAATGAATATTTAATCATTATTAGAGCCCTCTAGACATGAAATAACACCCCTATATTGACTTTTAAACTCTTATTACCCAAATTTGTAAATAAAAGGGAATAAAACCTTTTAGGGGCTGCACCGTGTAAAAGTGGTTAGCACACAGGCTTCACGGCTAGGATACCCGAGGGCGGAATTGAACTCGGGTCGCAGCCCCTAAAAGGTTTCATTTCCTTTTATTTACAAATCAATATAGGGGTGTTATTTCATGTCTAGAGGGCTCTAATAATGCTTAAATATTCATTCATTTTCTACCGCTTATCCACACAAAGCTGGAGCCTATCCCAGCTGTCTTCAGGCGGAGAGGCGGGGTACACCCTGGACTGGTGGCCAGCCAATCACAGGGCACATATAGACAAACAACCATTCACACTCACATTCATACCTATGGATAATTTGGAGTCGCTAATTAACCTAGCATGTTTTTGGAATGTGGGAGGAAACCAAAGTACCAGAACAAACCCCACGCATGCACGGGGAGAACTCCACACAGAGATAGCCGAGAGTGGAATTGAACTCTGGTCTCCGAAATGTGAGGCCTGCGTGCTAACCACTCAGTCGCCATGCAGCCTGAGAAGAAGCACATAAAAGCAAAAACAAAAAAAAAAAATACCACTTCCACATGGAATGAGAGGACAATTTTTTTTTCGTTTTTTTTTTTACACCCTGGACTGGTGGCCAGCCAATCACAGGCCACATATAGACAAACAACCATTCACACTCACATTCATACCTATGGACAATTTGGAGTCGCTAATTAACCTAGCATGTTTTTGGAATGTGGGAGGAAACCGGAGTACCCGGAAAAAACCCACGCATGCACGGGGAAAACATGTAAACTCCACACAGAGATAGCCAAGTGTGGGATTGAACCGGGTCTCCTAGCTGTGAGGTTTGCGTGCTAACCACTTTTCCGCCGTGCAGCCTTCATAATAAACAAACTGTATTAATTGAAGTATTACCTGCCATCAGTTCTGTTTAATGTTAAAAATCAAAAAGTTCTTTTTCAAGGTTTGTTTTGCATCTACTTCCCTGACTAAAAATGACCATCCCTCCGACCGAAAAATTAACCAAACCCTGGCCTTAAAGTCAAGGTACGCACCAAACCGTCACAATGTATGCCGTTATGCCGCTACTAAAAAAAACAAAGTACAATAATGTAGTTTTTCTATGTTATTCGGGAGTAAAGGAGTCTAAGAATGCTACCTAATGCGACCTTATTCTCTAAATTACCTATTTGAAGTCCTCCTTCCTGTCAACCTCTTCTCTGTGCTGATGTTAAAAGCGTCCGCTTTCAAAGAAGACCAGATAAATATAGAGCCCAAATGAGCAGAATTAGATTAGACCTGCTTTGAAGACCAGCAGACGGAGAAGCAATTTAAGCGAACGCACACTCACAAAGGCGTTATGAATATTCCGCTCGTGTCGCCATGAATGCGGCGGCTGCATCAAAGTCTTTGAGCGTATGTCACACACGAGTGAGAACCGAGGTTGGACGCTCGCGTGATGTCGTCTTTTACAGTTTTGATAACAATCCTATGGACTATATTGTCCATTAACGACATCTTGGTTATTATTTATTTAGAATGTTTATTTTAAATACATATTTACACTTTCGGCGGACAAGTTGTTAGCGCGTAGGCCACACACGAGTTCGATTCCACCCTCGGCCATCTCTGTGTGCATGTTCTCCTCGTGCATGTGTGGGTTTTCTTCCAAAAACATGCTAGGTTAATTAGCGACTCCAAATTGTCCATAGGTATGAATGTGAGTGTGAATGGTTGTTTGTCTATATGTGCCCTGTGATTGGCTGGCCACCAGTCCAGGGTGTACCCCGCCTCTCCCCACAAAGACAGCTGGTATATGCTCCAGCACCCCCCGCCACCCTTGTGAAGATAAGCGGTAGAAAATGAATAAATATTTAAGCATTATTAGAGCCCTCTAGACATGAAATAACACCCCTATATTGACTTTTAAACTCGTATTACCCAAATTTGTAAATAAAAGGAAATAAAACCTTTTAGGGGCTGCACAGTGTATGAGTGGTTAGCACGCAGGCTACACAAATAGGAGACCCGAGTTCAATTCCACCCTCGGCCATCTCTGTGTGGAGTTTGCATGTTCTCCCCGTGCATGCGTGGGTTTTCTCCGGGTACTCTGACATTCCTCCCACATTCCAAAAACATGCTAGGTTAATTAGCGACTCCAAATTGTCCATAAGTATGAATGTGAGTGTGAATGGTTGTTTGTCTATATGTGCTGCGCTGTGATTGGCTGGCCACCAGTTCAGCCAGAAGACAGCTGGGATAGGCTCCAGCAACCCCTCGCGACTTTTGTGAGAATAAGCAGTAAAAAAAAATGAATGAATGTTACAATTTCATCAAAAATGACTTGACTTGTTTCGACTTGACTTTTTTTTTTTCTCTTTTCAGTAAAAATATTTCAAAATAACGCATTTTAGAGCTGTAATTATAATGCAATGACACCATCAAACTATTATATTTTTGCCCAAGGTTATTATATATATTGTCAGAGTCATAATTTTTAGACTCATAATAGACCATAATCCAACTGATTTATGAAAAAGGAGCGATAATCAAACCATGGAGGTCTTCCCATAGATAATGTCATGTCAATGTAATAAAAAAATGGGAATTAAAGCCCAATTTTTATCGACCGAATTGACCGAATTTGCGGCTATTGTGCAAAATATGCATTTTGCTTTGGATTTCTTGTAGCAAATTTCCCATATTACACTTTAACTAGGCAGGTCTCTGATGATTCGTTAAGGGGAATTGAAACCTCTAACCTCCCTCACACACACAGCAATCACAGGCAACTTTGGATGAAAGATACCAAGCATTGTGTATAGCATTTCAGCTAATTTGATAAGGAAAGTCGAGAAAAGCTGTCTTGCCTTCAAAAGTCCCACTGCTGCAACCCTCATTACCAACTACTAAAAACATCCCCATAGAGATAATTGGGGCATAAACACAACCTAGACGGACTGCTCATCAGAGTCGTAAATTGGGCTTTTTTTTTTTTTTTTTGGCGAAAGGTGAACAACGTTTGTCATCGGCGTAATGAAGCATTCCCGGCGCGAGTGGCACTGTCTCACAGGGTGTCAATAACACCCTCAATAACCATACAAGCGAGCTGGTTAAAGGCTATGACGCCTGTTGTTTTGCAACCGGACCGGACCTCCTTAAGAGAAGCATGCACTTGAAAACAAACCCGAAAGTTTCCTCCTTGAGGGACTGGCGAGGCGAACTATTTATAGGAGCCGTACAAGATGAAACAAGCCAAAACTCCCCTGGTGGCCAATTGTAAATAAAAGTAGCCTCCCACTGCTGAGATGATTCAACATCAAACCCAAAAGAGTGAGATCTCTCAAGCGGCAGATGGCAAAGCATCCTTTCGCTAATCATAAGTTTGGACAAAAAAAGTATAGTCTAAAAATAAATTGCTGACTAGCTTTTTTTTTTTTTTCGTTACACATGCGTGAGTGTCAAGGTCTGGTTCTTCCAGAAGATCACACAAGAACTGCTAAGGGATGTGACATCTTGCCTCTTCATATGAAGAAGCATTTTTAAGGGTAATAAAAATTGTGTCACAAAGCAGCTTGTTGAGTGGCAAAAATATTCCACATAACAACAACAACAGTCCAGTGGAACTTAAGTTTTCATTGTTATCCCTTTCAGAAAGGCTAAACCCTTAGAAAACACGTTTTTGATATCATGCCATTCATATTTTTAACTTTTATGCATTTTAATATTTTTTAGTTTTTGTGTTACTACCCCAATTTTCCATAAGTGGGTCAAAAATGACCCGGTCAGGTTGTTTTCTTGAAATATCTTTGTAATAATTTTTTTTTTTAGCATTTCATATTCCAGGTATTCCTCAAAAAACACGTTTTTGATATCATGCCATTCACATTTTTTACTTTTAAAATTTTAAGAATTTTTTGTTTTTGTGTTACTACCCCAATCTTCCATAAGTGGGTCAAAAATGACCCGGTCAGATTGTTTTCTTGAAATATCTTTGTAATGATTTTTTTTTTTTTATCATTTCATATTCCAGGTATTCCTCAGAAAACATGTTTTTGATATCATGCCATTCACATTTTTAACTTACCTTTTATATATTTTAAGAAATTTTTGTTTTTGTGTTCCTAACCCAACCTTCCATAAGTGCCAGTCAGGTTGTTTTCTTGAAATATCTTCATAATTAATTTTTAAAAAATCATTTAATATTCCAAGTATTCCTCAAAAACACGTTTTTGATATCATGCCATTCACATTTTGAACTTTTATACATTTTAAGAAATTTTTGTTTTTGTGTTACTACCCCAATCTTCCATAATTGGGTCAAAAATGACCCGGTCAGGTTGTTATCTTGAAATATCTTTTTTTTATTTAAAAAAAATGATCATTTCATATTCCAGATATTCCTCAAAAAAACATGTTTTTGATATCATGCCATTCACATTTTTAACTTTTTTTAAAGAAATTTTTGTTTTTGTGTTACTACCCCAACCTTCCATAAGTGGGTCAAAAATGACCTGCATGCATTTTCTATGGAATCCAATAAGAACCTTTGATTCTTATCAACTCCTAAATATAATACTAAAAATCAAACAAGTGATTATTCCGAACCAAAATGGCAAAATTGGCATAAAAACGCATTGATTCTAGTATTCTAGTAACTTATGGAAAAGTGTAGGGTCCAGTCACTCATGCATCAAAGGGTTAACAAAAACCAAAACGTACAAAAACTGATAACATTTTTTCCACAAGAAATTATATTAATCCAATTAATCAATTCCAGATACCCAAAAACATGCAAAAAATAATGCTAAATCGATATAAATGACCTGCTTCGTTATGTCTCCAATAAACTGTTCCCCCTGCAACCTGTGTTAACTCGGAACCTTTAATTACAATCCCATTGTAAAAGTTGTACTTTGCTACCATTTCTTTCTGGAATTCAATAGTGTTTCTCACCTTGTTAGTCCGAATTCTGTCTCTTGTAACTTTCTTTGGCCTCAGGATTTGCTATGTTGCAGCTGTAAGAAAAAAACACACACAAAACATTCAGAAATACACACTGCACATGAATGCCTCATTTAACACAGGGATTATTAGAGGAAAAAAGGAGACAGAAACTGAGTGTTCATCGTTTTCTGTGTGTGTTCTGTGAACAAATAAATCACACACACACATATAATAAAGATGATACGCAAGTAAACAAACTAGTTTGTTAGGCTGTATGATAACCAAGACAGTGTATGCAAACCAAAACATATAATTGGTAATAATTTTCATCAACAAAATGTCTGTAGTAGTAACATCCATCCATTATCCGGGTCACACCTTCCCATTTAATAGCGACGGAGAGTGTCTCCAAACTTTTCACTGTTCCGGTATTCAGGTTTTTCCGTGGCGTTCAATAAGAGCTGTACCAAAAAAAAATGGCCGCCTTTAAATAGTCACAAATAGTCATGCATTTCTTGTATTGTTGTATTGTTGTATATATATATAGTTGTCTTTGTAGCTGATGCAAGTACACATACACACACGAACACATACACACAAACAGACAGTTTTAACCCCCCCCCCATCCCATTGGTTCTCCCCTCCTCTCCATCCTCCCTCACCCAACTTTCCATTATTTGCCGCCTCTCGCTGCTGGAGAGAAGCAGCCTGGAGGAGGCTGACAACCTCCAGCATCACCGGGGTTGGGCTGCAAGTTGGCAGCCGGAACTGATTTACATTGAGAGCAAGTACGAGTGCGCACCGGTGGTTGGTTGCAAGGGAAGTTGTGCGCACTTTTACGCGCGGCGATGCGGTCGTCTCCAGGGAAGATGTAAGCTAGTCCACGCGTGGTGGTAAATAAAAAAAAACAAAAAACAAAGTGAGCTAAAATGCGCGGCACTGAGCTGCTGCTCGCTTACTTCTTCATCAAAGTCACAGCGGAAGGCGAACCACCGGAGGATCTGCTGCTCCTGACCGGATACAATGACTCGGCGGAAGCCACGACGATCGGCGTAACTGAAACCCCGCACACAGAGGACAAGTGCCGCGGTTACTACGACGTCATGGGCCAGTGGGACCCGCCGTTCGTGTGCCGGACTGGCAACTACCTGTACTGCTGCGGCACCTGTGGGTTCCGTTTCTGCTGCGCGTTCAGAAGCTCGCGCCTGGACCAGACCACTTGTAAGAACTACGACACGCCGCCGTGGATGATGACGGGCAGGCCGCCTTCTAAAGTGGACGTGGCGACGGACTCGGCTAAGGACAAGACCAATCTCATCGTGTACGTCATTTGCGGGCTGGTGGCCATCATGGCTCTGATTGGCATCTTCACCAAACTGGGGCTGGAGAAGACGCAGCGTCCGAACAGAGACAACATGTCCAGGTAGGCACGTGGATGCCTTGTCACGTGACTTTGTTTACAATTACTGCTTCATGTCATATGTACAATAATATACAGTAGGAAGGGTAATACTGTGTTTTTTGTAACTTTTATAACATTAAAAAAGCCCTTCAGCGGCACGGCGGGCGAGTGGTTACCCTCACAGCTAGGAGACCAGGGTTCAATTCCACCCTCGGCCATCTCTGTGTGGAGTTTGCATGTTCTCCCCGTGCATGCGTGGGTTTTCTGCGGGTACTCCGGTTTCCTCCCACATTCCAAAAACAAGCTAGGTTAATTAGCAACTCCAAATTGTCCATAGGTATGAATGTGAGTGTGAATGGTTGTTTGTCTATATGTGCCCTGTGATTGGCGGGCCACCAGTCCAGGGTGTAAAAAATAAAAAAAAACGAAAAAAAATTCTCCTCTCATTCCATGTGGAAGTGGTATTTTTAATGATTTTATTTTTTTTGTTTTTATGTGCTTCTTCTTGGGCTGCATGGCGGCCGAGTGGTTAGCACGCAGGCCTCACATTTCAGAGACCCGAGTTCAATTCCACTCTCTGCCATTTCTGTGTGGAGTTTGCATGTTCTCCCCGTGCATGCGTGGGTTTTCTCCGGGTACTCCGGTTTCCTCCCACATTCCAAAAACATGCTAGGTTAATTAGCGACTCCAAATTGTCCATAGGTATGAATGTGAGTGTGAATGGTTGTTTGTCTATATGTGCCCTGTGATTGGCTGGCCACCAGTCCAGGGTGTAAAAAAAAAAAAAAAACACGAAAAAAAAATTCTCCTCTCATTCCATGTGGAAGTGGTATTTTTAATGATTTTTTTTATTTTTTTATTGTTTTATTTATTTATTTTTTTGCTTTTATGTGCTTCTTCTCAGGCTGCATGGCGGCCGAGTGGTTAGCACGCAGACTTTATAGAGTCAAATTGAAGTCACAGAAATGACACTTGTCTTTGCAGGGCTTTGGCACATGTGATCCGACATCCCGCTTCGGATCATACAGATGAGATGAGCCTGGGCCTCCATTATGAGAACATACAAACCAGAGTGGCCATCAACAGCCTAAGTAAGTGTCATTCTTATTCTCAGAAAAAACAGTAGGCAGTGGTCTTGGGTTAAAGCAGCGAAGTTCTTACCAAAAAGCAGTATTTGGTATACTTTGAAATGGAAATAAACTTTAAGACAGTGTACTATATATGTATTTGCGACTATGTTTACTACACATGCCATTCATAGAGTTGATTGAGCATTCTAATATCTAAGACTGGCAACCACTTGCCAAATTACTAAAGTGATAAAGGGGAATGATTCAGGTTAATTCAGTCGACAACAGCACAGGGAGTGGGGGGGGGGGGATATTGCCGTTCCCATGACGACAGTCTTGGACGGGTTCTGAGTGGTGATGGTGATCATTTTGTCTGGAGGATTAGTCTCCTTAAAAAAATAAAAATAAATGTATATCTATAAATCTATATGTGCCCTGTGATTGGGTGGCCACCAGTTCAGGGTGTAAAAAAAAAAAAAAAAAACGAAAAAAAAAATCTCCTCTCATTCCATGTGGAAGTGGTATTTTAAATTTTTTTTTTTTTGCTTTTATGTGCTGCATGGCTGACGAGTGGTTAGCACGCAGGCCTCACAGTTCGGTGACCCGAGTTCAATTCCACTCTCGGCTATCTCTGTGTGGAGTTTACATGTTCTCCCCATTCATTCTCCCCATTCAAAGTGATGAAGGGGACTGGTTCAGGTTAATTGAGTCGACAACACAGCCGTTCCCATGACAACAGTCTTGGACGGGTTCTGAGCGGTGATGGTGATCATTTTGTATGGAGGATTAGTCTCCTTAACAGCAGTTCCAAAAGTCTCTCAGCTTTATTAGCTTACTAATTTGCGAGGGAAATTTAATGGAAATGCATTGGAACGGGACTGGAGATTTTGTCCAAAATTGGCGAAATCAGTTATAAAAAATCCGATATATGCAATGAATTTTTATTGGAAATGCATTACAGAAAAATTGGTTCTTTTTTATCTGTCAGTTGTGAGCGAATTTCCGATATATCCGAGTCCGATATATCCGAGGTTTACTGTATTTGCTTAAAAGGTTGACTCAAAATTAGTCCTATTTTTATGATAATTTGCATATGTATTGTATTATTCACATCAAATTTGTCAGCCTGTTCTGCCGGTATTTTTTTCGAACACGGAAAAATACTCCTGTCAGATTTTTTTTGTATGAGTCCCACAGAGGTGGTCTCGTGTCGTAGCGCTAAGTGGCGACAAGCATGTCTTTAACCTTACGAGGCGTCAAACGGCGCCCTACTTTCGTACATTAAAAGCTGTGACTGACAGCGCCACCAGCCCAGAACAGCCGCTCAGTCTAAAGACAAAACAAGTACACGTTCATGCTCGGCATTCTGGGAGTAGAATAAATGTGAACAGAAGTAATTGTACGTGTTCTATTTGTAGTTTAGCGCTTGTACCTGTTGTTGCAGAGATGTGCCGGGGGGGGGAGGGAAAATCAGGTCTCTAAACTTGAGTAGGCATCCTCGGCTCAGTCGGGTCGATAATGTATCGATCTCGAAGGAAACCCTGACCGTTAAGTAATTTAATCAGACTCCAGGCCAATGTACCCTTTTACTCATTTGTACGGAGATAACAAATTAGAAGTAAACTAAAAAAGCCTTGGTAGCAGCAGCAGCAGCATAACACTGAAAATGACTTTGGCCCACTTTACACTAAATTGTATGAAACAAAAGCAGGTCAACAACTTTTGACAAGATAACACAAATGGATGCAATTATGGTTGTAAAGATTTCTTTGTCATTATAATCTCACAAGCGAATGGCCCTAAAGTGGGAAAAAAAATTTTTTTGCATGTAATAATGCAATAAAAATATGTTTTATTGGCGAAGGTGCGATTCCAAATTGTTGGCGTCTATGAATCCTCTGCATCTTCAGAAGAGACAGCTTCCGCATGAACTAGCACAAAAATATAATAAAGTTTCTTGCTGACCAGTGGGGAATAAGAGCCTAATTAACCTCATTCTGTATTAATGATCTGTTTTTCGGAGGAGTTCTAGACCGCAGGAGGTGCGGACTGAAGTTTGTCAACCACTAACAACGGCAATGATGATAAGGTCTTATGCAAAAGTTATACATAGTTGATTGGTTAAGCCTGTGATAATAATAATAATAATACCATATGCTATATACAACATTCCCAAACTAATATCCTCCAATCTAAAAGAGACGTTCCAAACATCTGTGACAGGCAACGGGGGAGGGTGTTGGGGAGATAGGGGGGGTTAGTCGACTTGCTGCACAGCCATTAATTAAGCAGATGTCTTCTGTAGGATTAGACCTCTCCTTCAAAAGAGTGGCCATGATCTTCCAGCTGGGGCCGCAGAGAGGCTTTACATACAGCACAAGGAGGTGACATCATCCTATGTTCACCATCGAGAGTCTTCCCAAAAAAAAAAAAAAACACACAGCATCAAAAGACTAACTATGCTTTTTCTTTGGCTTTTGATCATTTCGCTGCACTAACCGGACAGGCGAGTTTAAAAGTCAATATAGGGGTGTTATTTCCTATCTAGAGGGCTCTAATAATGCTTAAATATTCATTCATTTTCTACAACTTATCCTCACGAGGGTTGCCGGGGTGCTGGAGCCTATGCAAGCTGTCTTCGAGCGAGAGGCGGGGTACACCCTGGGCTGGTGGCCAGCCAATCACAGGGCACATATAGACAAACAACCATTCACACTCACATTCATACCTATGGACAATTTGGAGTCGCTAATTAACCTAGCATGTTTTTGGAATGTGGGAGGAAACCGGAGTACCCGGAGAAAACCCACGCATGCATGGAATTGAACCCTGGTGTCCTAGCTGTGAGGTCTGCGCGCTAACCACTCGACCGTCGTGCAGCCCTTGTCCTTTTTTAAATTTTAAAAATAATTTGGAGTGCATCAGAACTGCACGGCGCACTAGTGGTTAGCGCGCAGACTCCCCGTGCATGCGTGGGTTTTCTCCGGGTACTAAAAAGGGTGTAAAAAAAAAAAAAAATCTCCTCTCATTCCATGTGGAAGTGGTATTTTTAATGATTTTTTTTTTGCTTTTATGTGCTTCTTCTCAGGCTGCATGGCGGACGAGTGGTTAGCACACAGGCCTCACAGTTCGGAGACCCGAGTTCAATTCCACTTTTGGCCATCTCTGTTTGGAGTTTGCATGTTCTCCCTGTGCATGCGTGGGTTTTCTCCGGGTACTCTGATTTCCTCCCACATTCCAAAAACATGCTAGGTTAATTAGCGACTCCTAATTGTCCATAGGCATGAATGTGAGTGTGAATGGTTGTTTGTCTATATGTGCCCTGTGATTGGCTGGCCACCAGTCCAGGGTGTACCCTGCCTCTAGTCTGAAGTCAGCTGGGATAGGCTCCAGCACCCTCTGAGACCTTCGTGAGGATAAGCGGTAGAAAATGAATGAATAAATGAGAGTGCAACAGAACCATTGTTGTTAGTCAGTCATAGCTAGACCAGAGTCAGAGAGAGGATTGAATTCGGTTTTTGAATTTCCAAGATGCACTACCTAGCGCAGTTGCTAATGATGTTTCTCCTCTTTCAGATAGCCCGCAGATGAACAACACGACGCCGGCATCGCCTCTGATAACTGAACCGTACGCGGTCCTGGAACAAATCAGCAGCCCTTATGAGCCGCAGACATCCATCAAGGACCTCAACAAGTACGCCACGCTTAAAGCTGTCGGTAAGACCCTGCTGAATCCTCCTTAAATAAAATAAAAGTTGATTTGACCGCAGCAACAAAAAGACCAACCCTTTTTCCCTGGTTCTCCATTTACTTCACAGCAGGATCTTCTCAAAATATCTGTAGAAGTCCCTCCCAGTTAATCAATAGCCCATCAATGTTCAGAGGGAGAGGAAGTGAAATGTATTTATAGGACCTCCTTTGTTGCTCGTCTCAAGTGATAATTTTGGAACTCGGACCGCCAAGATGCAATTTCCTCGACAAGCGAGACAGTGAGATGCGGACCCTTTAAAGTGGACAGAAATAGAAGCGCTAAAAAAAGGATGACTTAAAAACATGTCGGAAACTATATGTCAGTATCGATAAATATCATAAAACACAACGGTGTGTCGTTCTTTGTAGCGTCCTAAAACGGTCCTTGTAATGTTTTGATGCAGAAACCGCTGATGTGCGGTATGTGGTTACATCGACGGTTACAGTTCAAGCTCGTCTCTCGTTACACGAGCAGCACCCGGAGCACCACGGAAAAAGCGCCGTCAACGAAACCGATTATTCGGGATAATCAAAAGTAGAGCGAGTTTTAGCTAATGAGGATTTGGAACCAATGGAAACACAAATGATGTGAGCTGTGGTGTGGTGATTGGATGCAACACAAAGTACATACAGTGGTACCTCAAAAAAAAAAAAAAATTGTGTACAATATACTGCAATTTCCATACCATTGAACACACCAGAATATGAACCGCAGACAGTAAAAAATGGGTAACAAAGCTAATTTAACAGTAACTTACCACTTCTTCATCACACACCTTGTCAGCCTCTCTGATTCTTTTTTGTTGTCGCTCCCAGTGTCATTTTCGTTTGAGGTAAATCAGCCCTTGAGCTTGTGCTGTCCTCTTCATCGTCGAAACCTGTGGGTGATAACGGATTTTTTGACACCGCCCCATGCTGTCAGGATCCAATGGCAGACTTAAGCAAATGTTGCTAAAGCTAAAGCTGTTTTGTATAATAAGGGCACCAGAATATAAACCACAGACAGTAAATTTAAAAGAAAAAATGCGTAACAAAGCTAATTTAACAGTAACCTACCACTTCTTCATCACACACCTTGTCAGCCTCTCTGACTCTTTTTTGTTGGCGCTCCCAGTGTCACTTTCGTTTCGAGGTAAATCAGCCCTTGAGCTTGTGCTATATTCTTCATCGTGCAGTAGTCCAGCCTTTTGGAAACCTGTGAATGATAACGGTTTTTTTGACACCGCCCCATGCTGTCAGGATCCAATGGCAGACTTAAGCAAACGTTGCTAAAGCTAAATCTGTTTTGTATAATGAGGGCACCAGAATATAAACCGCAGACAGTAAATTTAAAGGAAAAAATGCATAACAAAGCTAATTTAAAAGTAACCTACCACTTCTTCATCACACACCTTGTCAGCCTCTCTGACTCTTTTTTTGTTGTCGCTCCCAGTGTCACTTTCGTTTCGAGGTAAATCAGCCCTTGAGCTTGTGCTATCCTCTTCATCGTGCAGTAGTGCAGCCTTTTCGAAACCTGTGGGTGATAACGGATTTTTTGACACCGCCCCATGCTGTCAGGATCCAATGGCAGACTTGAGCAAACGTTGCGAGAGCTAAAGCTGTTTTGTATAATGAAGGCACCAGAATATAAACCGCAGACAGTAAATTTAAAGGAAAAAATGGGTAACAAAGCTAATTTAACAGTTAGCTACCACTTCTTCATCACACACCTTGTCAGCCTCTCTGACTCTTTTTTTGTTGTCGCTCCCAGTGTCACTTTCGTTTCAAGGTAAATCAGCCCTTGAGCTTGTGCTATCCTCTTCATCATGCAGTAGTCCAGCCTTTTGGAAACCTGTGAATGATAACGGTTTTTTTGACACCACCCCATGCTGTCAGGATCCAATGGCCGACTTGAGCAAACGTTGCTAAAGCTAAAGCTGTTTTGTATAATGAGGGCACCAGAATATAAACCGCAGACAGTAAATTTAACGGAAAAAATAGGTAACAAAGCTAATTTAAAAGTAACCTACCACTTCTTCATCACACACCTTGTCAGCCTCTCTGATTCTTTTTTGTTGTCGCTCGCAGTGTCATTTTCGTTTTCGAGGTAAATCAGCCCTTGAGCTTGTGCTATCCTCTTCATCATGCAGCAATCCAGCCTTCTCGAAACCTGTGGGTGATAACAGATTTTTTGCTGTCAGGATCCAATGGCAGACTTAAGCAAACGTTGCTAAAGCTAAAGCTGTTTTGTATAATGAGGGCACCAGAATATAAACCGCAGACAGTAAATTTAAAGGAAAAAATGCGTAACAAAGCTAATTTAAAAGTAACCTACCACTTCTTCATCACACACCTTGTCAGCCTCTCTGATTCTTTTTTGTTGTCGTTCCCAGTGTCATTTTCGTTTTCGAGGTAAATCAGCCCTTGAGCTTGTGCTATCCTCTTCATCGTGCAGTAGTCCAGCCTTTTCGAAACCTGTGGGTGATAACGGATTTTTTGACACCGCCCCATGCTGTCAGGATCCAATGGCAGACTTGAGCAAACGTTGCGAGAGCTAAAGCTGTTTTGTATAATGAAGGCACCAGAATATAAACCGCAGACAGTAAATTTAAAGGAAAAAATGTGTAACAAAGCTAATTTAACAGTTAGCTACCACTTCTTCATCACACACCTTGTCAGCCTCTCTGATTCTTTTTTGTTGGCGCTCCCAGTGTCACTTTCATTTCGACGTAAATCAGCCCTGAGCTTGTGCTATCCTCTTCATCATGCAGTAGTCCAGCCTTTTGGAAACCTGTGGGTGACAACGGATTTTTTGACACCGCCCCATGCTGTCAGGAACCAATGGCAGACTTAAGCAAACGTTGCTAAAGCTAAAGCTGTTTTGTATAATGAGGGCACCAGAATATAAACCGCAGATAGTAAATTTAAAGGAAAAAAATGGGTAACAAAGCTAATTTAACAGTAACCTACCACTTCATCACACACCTTGTCAGCCTCTCTGAGCTAAAGCTGTTTTGTATAATGAGGATAGAAGTAGAAGTTGTGAAGTATATGCGATGTTGCAAGATTAGAAGGTGACCGCATTTGAACAAGACGCCGAGTTCGAATCTCCAGCTACACTCAGGACACTAATAATGACTTCCATTTCTCTACTTCTTAGCAGAAAAAGCCAACGACAGCTTCTACACCAACCGCCGGCAAGTGATGGAGATGGCAGCCAAAGGGAGCCTCCCGATGGAACCTATGGACACAGAACCGGAACCGTGCAATCCCTACAGCCCTCTTAGACAGATGTCTACCAAGCAGAGCGGACGTAAACACCCTAAGAACCCTAAGAGCCACAGCTCCCAGTCGCTGTCTTACACGTGCGCCGCTTTAGCCAGCCCTGCGGCCATGTTGAGGCCGTGGGACAGCAACGACGCGCTGGGACTAAGGCACGGCTACGGTCCTAAGAAACTCTGCGTGGTGGAGAAGGAGCTTCACAACAGTCGTTACCTGCCTCCACAGCCCTACTTCGTGACCAATAGCAAAACGGAGGTGACGGTATGAGGGGGCATTGGTGTCAAATACCACGATGGAGTGTCATGGAGCATGGATCACCGTTCCTGCAGAACGGGAATTAAAATGTCCTTAATCATCTGCGTATAAGAACGACAATACCAAAACACAAATTGCTAGCCAAATCATATACACACCAATCACTATTTATTTATTTATCATTAAAAAACCCACAAATATCACTCAAAGAGCACAGACTTCAACCTACGCCAAACAATCATGGCGGAATTGATTAACTGATGGTATGAATTCTGTTGATTGAGCGAAATTGTTGATTAATCGATTGACGTTGATGTTGATGTTGATGTTGATTAGGGCGGCACGGTGGTCTAGTGGGGTAGCGCGCAGACCTCACAGCTAGGAGACCAGGGTTCAATTCCACCTCTGTGTGGAGTTTGCATGTTCTACCCCTGCATCCGGGTACTCCCACATTCCAAAAACATGCTAGGTTAATTGGTGACTCCAAATTGTCCATAGGTATGAATGTGAGTGTGAATGGTTGTTTGTCTATATGTGCCCTGTGATTGGCTGGTGTGCCCCGCCTGGGATAGGCTCCAGCACTCCCCGCGACCATCGTGAGGAAAAGCGGTAGAAAATGAATGAATGATGTTGATTAATCAAGACGGAAAAATATCCTTAATATGGCATTGAAACAGGAGTTCAGAACGTTCAGAATTTTCTCCATAAATGATCAACGATCATCTCTAATCAGTATTAATGTTCAAACTTCCTGCAATCATTCAACTGTTTGGCAATGCAAAGTCATGTTAGCATGTTTTTTCCTTGTAAATATTTACAGTATTTATTCTTTTACACTGGGAAAATATTTATCCTATTACAGATGATGTATGAGAGACTAAAAACGTCATCGCTGAATTTTGTGTACTTCGATAACCTTAATCATAAGGGCAGAAAAATGACACCGACTGTTATGTTGATGCTGTCACAACCTTACAAAAATATTGTGCTTTTACTGTTCAAATAGTAAATAATTCACAATCTAAGTATGTTCCCTTTGTACAAGTATTGCCTCGTCACTACTATTGAATGGTGTAAATAGGAATTATTTATTTTTATTGGATAAAAATATTGTCACAGGTCAAGGTCTGAATATTTGACCATATGCATTATAGAGTACCTTGATTTGTGCTGTGCAATTTGTGCAGTTGTTTTTATTTTGTTTATATCACATCAAAGTATTTAAAAAAATGAGTAATTTAAATGTGTAGCTTTTTATGGTGATAAACGATGATTTGAAACCTTTTAACATGAAAAGCCTTATAATGAACCGTTCACGGAGAGTAGCTGACAAAGGACCAAATAAGCTACATTGTAAGTATATTCTCACTAGGGCTGCAACTAATGATTAATCTGAAGCGTGTTGTTTTGATTAATCAAGTAATTAGTCAATGGACCGAAACAATATGAAGAAAACACAAACAGTTTGTAGTTTTGTCTGCAACATATCACTTGGAATTCATCTCTCAGTTTCGTTATGACTCGCCCTTCCTGTGTCATGGCTGAGACGCCCCGCCCCCTACCCGTGATTGGTTGAAACCAGATCAGAGCAATACACCAACAGCCCCTATAGCAGGTTTATGAAGAAGAGGAACTAAGTTTCACTTTAGACACAGCTTGGACCTTGCTAGACCTTGGCTGGGTGGGCTGACCGTTCTCTCCAGTGCTGACATTGCAATTTAATATAGTATTACTATATTACGATATTATAGTATTACTATTACTATATTACTAAGTATTACTAAAGAATATGGGTGGACTTGGCTTTGCTAAAGAGGGAGGTCCTACGGTGAATACCTGAGAAGTGCAAAACAGTTACAATTACACCGGAAGGGGAACGTACCAAATCCTAGTGTTATAGGAAGTGATAGCATTTGGACCAATCAGATTCGGGTAATTGGGACATTGTTTTTTCTGAAATGCAAAACACTTTAACAAAAAGCACTTCCTAGAACTCTTGAGATTCGGTACAGTACAGTCGTCTTCCGGGTGTTTTTTTGTGTTTTCCACTTTTCAGCCACTTTAAATACCAAAAATTGTCGATTAATTGATTGTTGCAGCTCTAATCCCAACTAATTTAATTTTTAATTGTAACTCCCCCGGTTACTACTTCATTCACTGCACCACTTTGTTCTGTATGCTGTGTAATACAGGTTTCTGTTTCAGTGTGTTCCTGCAGTAAAATATAAAGTGTCCTAATATTGTTCACATTCAAATGTTTTTTAATAGCGCTTCAGACTCTCTTAAATATATATATCAGTATTTTCCACCGGCATCCCAAGCTAAAAAGTACTTTTTATGCTACACATTGGCAATGATATATGATATTTTCGTCAAGAATTGATGTGCTCGTGTTGAGTTCTCACTGACAGACATGCCATAAACACAAGAATGAAAGATTAGAAGTCCTCAGGGAAGTCCCAGCACCAAGTTCAAGGGTAGACTGAGGGAAAAAGTCAACTTGTCTGGCTGTGTTTGTGGTTATTTGTATCGGTAGATAGACAAAGACGCGCCCAACTGACATGTCTGAAAATATCTAAATATATTCTGATATTGTTTGTGTTGTTGTTGTTGTTTTACTGTCAGGCAGACAACACGAAGAGCAAAGTTACTATGCGACTTTAATGGAAAAATAACTCCTTTGTGTTTTCATTTCCGATGGTATATTTAGTAGCGCTGCTAACTCTAAAGTGGGAAGTCAATGGAGGTTGTACAATTCAGAATTTGACCAATATTTACAGGAAAAATAGGCCAAACGTTGCACCAACGTTGCACCAAATGCCCTCAATTAAAGGGCAATTAACGAAGAACATGAGAATATAAACTAGATGGAAAGTTAGAAAGCACCTCTTCACTCAGTTACGCCGGCAGAACCAGAACTAGAACCAGATTTTTTTTTCATGAAAGTTAAAAAGCAAGATAAGTATGGAAACCATTAAAACAGGGTCCTGCTGGGGGAAAAAAAGGAAAAATATGGTAGTATTTATTTATTTTAATTATTTAAATTTAAATTATTTAAATTATTAATTTTTTTATTTTATTAGTTTTTATTATTTTATTTTTATATTTTTATTATATTTTTATTTATTTATTTGTTATGAATTTATTTGGATTATTATTATTATTATTATTATTATTATTGCAATCATTATTACCCTGATTATGATTACTCATATGACTTATATGATGTTACTGTTTTAAAAAAAATTCCTGCACAGTTAAAATTTTTTTGGATGGTAACGTTACGCCGGCAGAACCAGAACCAGAATTTTTTTCATGAAAGTTAAAACGCAGGATAAGTACAGAAACCATTAAAACAGGGTCCTGCTGGGGGAAAAAAGGGAAAAATACAGTAGTATTTATTTATTTTAATTTTGTAATTAAAAAAAAATATATATTTTATTAGTTTTTATTATTTTATTTTTATATTTTTTTTATTTGTTATTAATTTATTTGGATTATTATTATTATTACCATTATTATTATTGCAATCATTATTACCCTGATTATGATCACTCATATGACTTATATGATTTTACTGTTTAAAAAAAATCCTGCACAGTTAAAAAAAAAATTGGATGGTAACAGTTTGACCCTGGAACGGATTATTTCAAAGAAAAGGCCACCACAGTATGTGCCCCTGCCTACAAAATAGGAACTATTAAAATATTCCAATCATCCCACAGGCATCATCCCCCTCCTTATTGACCTACACTACTTCTGTCTATATTTATTCACTCTACTACCCTCAATGTGGAACAGGAGCCCTGGGCAACAGACTCATAACACACACAAGCCTTTTCATCACCTTCCAAAAGACACACTTTTTTTTTTAACCTGCTTTATTTGTGACAAACTTGACACAAATGGGTCATTTTAGGGACGGAGGGCTCGTGATGGGAGTAAAATAAAGACTCTCGATTGACTAGACATTAGGTACACCTGTGTAATTCAATACTAGAGATGCATTTTATCATAATTCATTGTAATTTCTCACATTTCTCATTATAAAGTGACATCATGCTATATTAGCATATTTGTCGAAGACAACAAAAATGATTTAACTTACGGTCTGTTTTTAAAGTGGCGGGCATATAAACAGGGCAGGCTAGCGCTATCATGTCCGTGACGGAGGAGATTGTTCCCTCATGACCTCAAAACTGAGCATTTTAGCGCCTCTTTTCCTCCAAAGTGGAACACGCAAGTGATGGAGATGATAGATTTTCCTCACGTTTGGTGCTCATAAACAGGCTCGAGGGACACATTAATATTAGAACATTGCAAAAAAAAATACTTTTGCATAATAGGGGACCTTGGAAGGAGAAATGTGATGGCCTAAAGAGAATCTGGCAGCGGTCAGTTTGGTGTGCACTGACAGGCTCCTGTCACAATGGTCGCAATCAATTAAGAAAGTGTGGTTGACTTGCAGCTCTCCTTCTATCTGATGCTGGCTGATGCTCTGCTCTCCTAGAAAGCAGTGAAATGATTGCGAGAGCTCAGGGTGCTATGAATAGAACCCCCCCCCCCCCCCCACCCACCCCCCAGCTGAGGTCTGGAGGGTATATTTGGCTGTCAGAGAAAGCACCACAGCTAACAGCAAGGCTGGACTACAACCACCTGACCACCAACAATATTGGTTTAACAACATGCCGGTGGATGGCGGTGTTGACTGAGCCAGTGGACCGGGAGTATTTAACTAAATTGTTCTGGGTTGTCACAGAAATCTAAGGACTTAATAATTTCATACCTTCACCTTCTCTAATAAATAGTCAAAAAGTCATCACAAAAAGTAAAAATCACAACAAATCATAACCGGTTTTTGGCAAGGGTGAGAGGAAATATACAAAAATGTAACCAACCTTACGTCAAACGGTCAGAAAGGATGCCGTAAATCTGCAGAGACAACAAAAGACGCTGGTTAAATCATAGAAAAAACACATAGCCATAGGTGAGGACGTTTTTTGCTCCACCAATTTCACTCACCTGTACAGAAGCAGATTCACGAGCAGATTACTATCACGGTCCTGCTCAACGCTGAAGTCCACTTCAGGTTCTTGTGTTCTTCTTGCAGACTTCCCATAATGGACAACAAGCAATCATCCAATTCACAGCATCATATCCAGACAGAAGAGCAGTTTCACTGGCAGATTACTATCACTGTCCTGCTCAACGCTTAAACAACTCCACTTCAGGTTCTTGTTTTCTTCTTGCAGACTTCCCATCATGGACAACCAGCAATCATCCAATTCACAGCATCATATCCGGACAGAAGAGCAGTTTCATGAGCAGATTACTATCACGGTCCTGCTCAATACTTAAATAATTCCACTTCAGGTTCTTGTGTTCTTCTTGCAGACTTCCCATCATGGACAACCAGCAATCATCCAATTCACAGCATCATATCCAGACAGAAGAGCAGTTTCACTGGCAGATTACTATCACTGTCCTGCCCAACGCTTAAATAATTCCACTTCAGGTTCATATGTTCTTGCAGACTTCCCATAATGGACAACCAGCATCATCCAATGCAGAGCATCATCTCCAGACAGAAGAGCAGTTTCATGAGCAGATTACTATCACTGTCCTGCTCAAGACTTAAATAATTCCACTTCAGGTTCTTATGTTCTTCTTGCAGACTTCTCATAATGGACAACCAGCATCATCTCCAGACAGAAGAACAGTTTCACTGGCAGATTACTATCACTTTCCTGCTCAACACTTAAATAATTCCACTTCTTATGTTCTTCTTTGAGGTTTTGAGGCTTTAAACGTGGTGGTTTGTTGCTTTTCTTCACTAGAATAACAATCCTTCAGTCCCTCTACAGTATTAACCCCTGAGGTTAGAAAGCCAAAAAGTTGATACCAATTCAGCAGGTATAATTCTCTCAACTCCAAATTTATCCAGGATATTTTTGGAACTGTACATACAGTAATGCCAAGTGGAGATGTTGCACGGTTTCAAAGGTGAATTACCTCTGACTAGGAGCTGGTACAAATACTTGGAGAGTGGCCTAAACTCATAAACAAAGAACAAAGTACAGTTTTGAAGTAGAATACAGCAACAATTCAGTTGGTAATGTGACATTTATATTAATAACTTAACGATTTAACAAGTAGTAAACTCCACAAACTTAGTGGACATGTTGGGGAAAAAAAATGCAACATTTCCAGTGATTTGATAGGATTAACCCAAAGACATTTAACAGCTATTTAAAGACTTATTTCATGAATTTACCTGACATCGTAGGACGCAGTGTTTCTTTCACTTGCCGTAATATTGGGGCCGTCTATCTTTCTGCTGAGTTCTATTATGAAAGATGGCGGTTGTGAAATGTCACTTCAAAACAGTTGGCTACAGCAAAGTTAAAAAAAACTTTGTGGAAACATTGTCCTCAAGAGCATCATCGGTTCATGGCTGTTTAAAACGAGCCAGATACCAAACAAAAAGAGTCAACAAAAAGTTAGCTATTATGATCAAAGATTGGGACATTTGGGACTACATTGTAAAAAGGTAGTATGAACTGTGATTATGGTAATGGTTTTATTTCATTTGAACATGCATCAGATTACAATTGAATGCATCACATAATCAGTTCACAGTTCCACATGTCCAAAAGGAGTAGGAAGAAGCAAAGCTTATTAAATCCTACCCCTCCATCTGGTACTTTTACAATCAGTAACTGTTACATTTGTTCACTTCCTGCTTTCCTAATATAGTTTACTTTTACAATCAGTAACTGTTACGTTTGATCACTTCTTGCTTTCCTAATATATTTTACTTTTTCAATCAGTAACTGTTACATTTGTTCACTTCCTGCTTTTCCTAATATAATTTTTAAAATAAAAAAATATTTTATTAATTTTATTTTTTTAAATATTTTAATTTAATTTAATTTTTTTAATTTAATTTTTAATTAAATTTTATTTTATTTTATTTTTTTGTCACATAGTTCCCTGAGATGAGATCATATTTCTCCTCTCTTGTAGAGAAGTATTGGATGACATTTTTAGCTAATTGGTTATTTTTAGCCTTGTGCATTATTTTAGCTGTTTGAAGATGAACTATATCAGCAAGTTTAAGTATTTTGTGATTTTAGAAATAAGGAGTTAGTATGTTCTGTGTAGGCGGCATTATGAATTATCCTTACTGACCTTTTTTGCAGTACATTTAACGTGTTAAGATTGCTTTTATAGTTATTAGCCCATATTTCCACACAATAAGTAAGATATGGTAGAACCAGAGAGCAATAAAGAGCAATAAACAAATTTTGCTTTGTTCAATACTGAAATATTTCTGTCCACCTTATGTTGTATATTTTTGTAATATGAGGTTTCCAGCTCATATTTTTCATCTATTGTGATCCCTAGAAATTTATTTTCGTTCACGCTTTCAATGTCCACACAGTCTATTTGTATTTGCTGGTGCGTGTCCGTTCTGCTGTTAGCAAACAGCATGATTTTAGTTTTATTTAAGTTCAAGGATAATCTATTTATCATCAAAGTATCTTTTTAGTGTGAGCATTTCTTGTCTGACCTTTCTAATGATTTCGTCTGTACTCCCTCCAGAACAAAAAGTATGCTTTCTGCTGTTAGCAAACAGCATGATTTTAGTTTTATTTAAGTTCAAGGATAATCTATTTATCATCAAAGTATAAGTGGTATCATTTGCAAATAATACCAGCTTTAACTCTTTCGTTACTTTGCCGATATCATTAATGTACATTATAGAAAATAGATTAAAAGCAAAATGTAAAGGATTATAAATACAGATGGTAGAAATGTGATGACTGACTGGTGTGTTTTTTTTGTGAATGGACAATGTATACAAAGCTGTTTGAGTTAAAGTCTAGCGGACTATCTTATCTGGGGGGGGGGGTCCCACTGTATATCATTTACAGTAAATACACAAGGCTTCAGTAAACACCAAAGGCCACTGGAGCACTGATTAGGTAGACAATGGTATGTATGTGGTAGGGTTAGTAGGCTCAAAAAAAAAAGGACATTAACTTCAATGTGAACCAATTCTGCTTAGTCCGGGTTTAGAGTTTAAGGGTTAGTCATTCATTAATGGCGAGAACCAGGGATTTCTCATTCAGCTGAAACCACATGGAATAAAATGGGTTAACTTCAGTCGGGGTTTGTCTTTGCCGTGACTCTATTCAGCATACAAACGATTGCATCAGGTGCGGTTTTTCAGCAGTTGACGCACCGCGCTCCTTAAAGCAAGACCGGGTTTAAGGTAAGACTGATTAATTCGCTAATTAAAGAAAAGATCGTAAATGCTGAGTAATATTCTGTCCACAGCTGGGATGCAAAGAATCGTTCTGTCCTTTCTGTGGGTACTGGGAACATCAGCGGTGTTGCCAGACCCCAGCCCCACTAAAGAAGAACCAATCCCTTGTTCTAAAGAATGCACCTGTTTACATGATGAGTACAGTTTGGAGCTCAATATGTACTGCAGCGCCCGAAATCTCACACAAGTCCCGTCCAATATGCCGAGATCCACACACTCCCTTTGGTTGGACGGAAACCTCTTCACGTCGCTCGCGGCTGCTTCGTTCAAGGATCTCAACACTCTCGATTTCTTGACACTGCAAAGTGGTCAGCTAGCAAGCGTTGATGCTCAAGCATTCAGAGGATTGAGGTCTCTGGCTCATATTCATTTAGAACGGAATCGGTTGCGCACGTTACCGGGTACCGTGTTCCAGAATACGCCGAACCTGGCTTCAATTAGTCTTCACAACAACCAACTCGGTCGCATCGACGAAAGACTCTTTTCCGGACTTTCGCATATGTGGCTTCTGAACTTGGGGTGGAACTCCATAGCGGTTTTACCTGAGACAATTTTCCACGATCTACACAACCTGAGGGAGCTAGTTCTAGCTGGAAATCGACTAGCTTACCTTCAGCCACAACTCTTCCAGAATTTGGCCGAGTTAAAAGAATTGGATCTAATGGGAAATCACCTCAAAGTCATTAAAGCTAATGTGTTCGTTAAGCTACTTAAACTACGAAAACTCTACCTGGGCCAGAACCAAATCGTGACCCTGGCACCAAGAGCCTTCATAGGCATGAGAGCGCTAAGATGGCTAGATGTTACCAACAATAAACTGACTTCTCTCCATGAGGACACCTTCTTGGGTTTGCATACTCTTCACGTGTTACGACTTTCCAACAATTCCATAGCCGGAATCAGACCTAGGACATTCCGTGATCTGCAGTTCTTAGAGGAGCTACGACTCAGCCATAACAGAATCCGTGCACTTGGAGAGAGAATTTTTGAAGGTCTTGGTCATCTCGAGGTTCTGGAACTTGAGCATAATCAAGTCCAGGAAGCACAAGTGGGGAGTTTTACAGGACTATCCCATGTGGCTGTTATCAACCTATCCGGAAGCTGCTTCCAAAGTCTACCGGATCAGGTCTTCAAAGGTCTATCAAAGCTTCACAGTCTTCATTTGGACAATGGCTGCCTTACAAAAATCACAACCCAAGCCTTCACAGGTCTCTCCGGTTTGAGGAGACTTTTCCTGCAACGTAATAATATCTCCACGGTGGAACGCCAGAGCTTTGCAGACCTGGCGGGCTTATTGGGATTGGATCTGAGTTTCAACAAACTGGATGTTCTCACAAGCCATACATTCTCCGGACTTAAGAATCTGGAGTATTTGCTTCTGTCCAATAACGAATGTCGCCAATTTTTACAAAACGGCACCAAAAATATCCTACCGAGGATGCGTTATCTCGATCTGAGAGCCAACGCTTTAACCGGACTCATTCCGGACTTCACCGAGGACATGGAGAAACTCTTGCTCTCCGGAAACCGTTGGAGATGCGACTGCGGGGCACTTCAGCTACGGAACTACAGTTTGAGAAATCCGCAAGTGGTTCCTCGGAGAGTGGAAACCCACGCCGAGGGAGAGGAACCGGATAGTACTATCACGATATACAACAACATAACATGCGTTAGCCCGATAAGGTCAGCGGGACAGGATCTAAGGGATATCGACGCAGAACTTTTCCAGACTTGCAGAGCAGCTGCACACTAATCTGTGCAGAAGAAGCTCTAATATGAAACAAATGATCTTCTTGCTTAGGAAAAATGGCGGTATTATAACAAATAAAAACCATGAATCTGTCATATACGTACATGTAGATATGAGTGGAAATGTGTTTACCTGAATGTAGTTTGTGATATAAGTTCTCCAAAGTGCAATAAATGCATCAAAAACTGTACTGCCTCCATTTTCTGACCACAGGAGTTCCAAATATTATATATATATAGAATATATAGCTATAGAATAGCACAAATTAAAAAGAAAAACAAAACATTTTGAACTACAATGTACAGCACTGACAGCTGTCCTGTATGTAGCCACATTAAAGTAACCCATATTACATTAAAAACGACTTCCAGTTTGAAACAATACAATTAATAACTTGTTTAATTTCATATATTACTGTAAACTGTTAGAATATATAATTATACTATATTATACAATTTACAACTAACCCACAATGACGTTGCAGGTATACTACTAATATGGCGATGTTATGTTTAGCTAGCTAGCTAACCTACAAAGATCGTTTACACTTTTTAAATAATAAAACAACAATTGCAAGTAAACAGTTCGTTTGAGGGGGATATGTTACAGTAATTCGTTTACGCGGAATTGTTGAGAAATTTCAGAAGTTTGGAGAAAATGTTAAAAATGTTTAACTTAGCTGTCACTCGAGGGTGTCTTCCGGTAGTGAAACGTCCGAGGAATATTTGAAGGCAACGCCCATAACGTCGACATTATGGGCAAGGACGCTGATTATGGTTATAAGTTTTGTAAAGGGTGTTTTTGTGGTGAAATTTCTGATTGTATACTTCGAAATATCGACTCACGGTATATGGGTATATTTTAGACAAAATAACAAAAGTAAATAACACAAATTGTTCGATACAAATATGGGCTTTGTTTCTCCGAGGGTCGCTGAATGCATCCCCGAAGATGTGTCATTCATGAAAAACTAGTAATTTGAAATGTTGTTATAAAACAGAATACTGCGTAATGTCAATTTTAATGATTTTTTTCAAGATGAAAAGCAAACACTTTTTCAATACATGCATCAATATATTAAATCTACTTCCCAAAATATTTTAATATATTAGTGTTGACATGTTAGCTGTTAGGTTAAAGTTAATGTTGTTACATTCCTGGAAATATTGCATGATTGAGCAATATTGTTTAGATTGGCACATCTTCTCTCATCACTGGCAGCAGCGTTATACAAACATCATTTTTTTGGAACACACACAGAGTTAACTAAACTAAAATGCAAAAACAAATAGAATATTGACATATTTTTATATTTTTACTAAATTTTATTCGACTTACCTTGCAAGCAACAGTAGTTTTCTGGTATTGAGCATTGTTATTAAGATTTGTATAGTAGGCACCGAGGCTAGGCTGCCATCTGGTGGTAGGGAAGATTAACTGCATTAACTTTCACAGTTGGAACCAAGTATAATTAAATTATTTGATGAAAAATAGTCATTTAATCATTAATCATTTAACATAATTACACATTTAATAAATTTGTAAAAACAGCGTATCACACTCTTACTATTATGTATCACAGCTATATGTATATTTTTTTAATTAAAAAATCCAATCATGTTTTTATGCATATTTTGTGGCAAAATAATTTCAAAATAATAAAAAATACATAATTATTTAAATGTTAGATATTGAAAATAATCAAAAATATTTTTTAATATTGTGTAAAATTGTAGCCATTTTTTTCTTTGCTATAAAGGTACATTTGCCCGGTCGTACACTGTTTGATTAATTAAATTAATAATAATACTTAATTAAAAAGGCAACATAGCAGATGAAAAATTTGTTTAATTGTCAAGATGATAAAAAATAATTGTGTGAACTCTGTAAACCATTACAACACTGTAGTGTAACAATTTAACAAGTGTTAACAAACTAGTCATACACTACAGAAAATATGCATTACACAATCGTTTTAATGTAGAAAACAAATAATAATAAATCGAGGAAAAAAAAAAATCTGGTAGTCATTCTAAGACTTGCATCTATATTTGTGTTCACAACACGTCATCAAGATACCCACAGAAGAATTCTTGTGATTTATCAGGTTGAACTCTTACATAATCCTTACATGGTGTCACAAAACGGGACCTTTTGTTTTTAAATCTATAAATATCAAAAGCTATTAAATCCACAGATTGAACACATCCTCCATTAAATCACTGCATTAATAACCTGGAAATTTAAAAAAAAAAGTCTCATTTCTCTCTGATGAAACCTATACATACTTTTCATTTTTATTGTATATGAGTTTACAAGTAGATGCTACATGAAAATGAACGCTCCGTAATAATAATAATAATAATAATAATATTAATTCCAGTGACCTCTTCATTGAATATCTAATTTAGAACAATACATTCAATATTTCCCGGGCTTCAGAATGTTAAGAAATAACAAGAACTACATTACAGTACATGGAACGTCCACTTGGTTCCACATTCAATTGAACACTCACGCTATTTTTTTTTTTTTTTTTTTTAACGTGTGTGACTCCAACATCATACAAGGTACAAGATTGCATAAATCTTCAGGCTCTAATGTTCATAGTATTTAAAAAAAGAAATAAAATTTTTAAAAAAAGACAGACGACACGACGTACTAGAATAGCAAGAAATAATGTAAAAATGTTGATTCCGAGTACGTAGAGCAGGATTATACACAAAGTACAGTTCATTTACAAAGTTCTTCCTAGTTTGCTGTTTTGTTCCGTTTTACGTGTTGACAGTAAGATTGAATTCCACGGTGGCGGGGTATTTCTGTTTAGTTTTGCTTTCTTGAACGGGATGGCAGATACAGACCTTTACGACTAACAATAGAGGCTTTTTTTTTTTCACGTTGATGTAACTTCCTGTATTCGCTAATGCTACCGTGTCCAAAATTTGTCCAAAAAGGATCTCACAGAAAAAAATTAAAAATAAATAAAAGGTTTTCTAAACTAACCACTGTAGACAATTTTTTAGAAATGTATTATTAGAATTTAGTATTAGAATTTTGCTAATTTGAGCTTTATTTACTCATTCATGAGTTCAATGAGAGCTTTGCTAGCATTAGCACACTCGTCTATGCAGCTAGCCATGAAAGAATATGTCCGAAAAAATTCTGTGACAGTCGTAGCATTTTTGTAAAAAAAAAAAAAAAAAAAAAAATTTTAAGTGAATGTTGATGAATAAAACAGCTAACATAGCCGTCGCTAGCGGACCGCTTCGCTAACAAGGCTAAATGAGGGGAAACAAATCACTAGCATTAGCACCGTCTGCTACGCAATTATCCATTAATTTTTTTTTTGTAGCCAGATTCGGCAAAATCTGCAACGTTGGTACCGATGCAACGCTACTACGAAGCGGCATTGCTAGCATATACAGCCATGCTAACTAGGCTAAGTTATTAGCATACGTATCTAACCACGGACCGCTTCGCTAACCAGGCTAAATGAGGGGAAAACAAACAAGCTTCAGTGGCATTAGCACCGTCGGCTACGCAATTATCCATTAATTTTTTTTTGGTTGCCAGATTCGGCAAAATCTGTAACGTTGGTACCGATGCAACGCGACTACGAAGCGGCATCGCTAGCATATACGGCCATGCTAACTAGGCTAAGTTAGCATAACAACCACACGGTTTCTTGTGGTTACGATAAAAATTTTTATGTGAATAAATCATCCAAGAGCACTAGCATTAGCATTCTGGGCTATGCAATTAGCCAAGATAAGCGTTTCAGATAGTGGTTTTTCAAGTTCTTTTGAGGTTTTTATAGCATCAGATGGGGAAGCGATAGAAAATCTGTTGTTTGCACTTAGCTTGTATGCTAGCCCTTGGAAGACTTGTAATTTTCTTAATCGATTATTGGGCAAAATTGCTTGAATGTTCACCTCGTATTAGCCGTATTTAGCGGAAATTAGCGAATACAGGTGGCGTTAAGGTGGAGACGTGGGATTTTTAGCTCAATCCTCAATCACTGAGCATCTTAAGGCACTCCATTTTTCGTTTTCAAATTTGAGGGGGGGAATTTGACTTTTTCGCTCTCGGAAATCCAGTTGCTAAAAGGCACAAATATTCACGTAACCGCTCTGTAAAGTGGGAATAAACCACTGTGCTTTGTTCCAAATGGGAAAAACTCAGGTCTGTATCTACCATGGGCGCTCAAAAAACGAAACATGTAACCCTTCGTCGGTATACGCCAAAACGAACTTGATATGGCCACTTCAGCTGCACATTAAATTCCTTCACTTTTACCGAAATAAAATTAATCACACACATAACAAATCGAAATATGTCGAAACTGTGACCGCTGCATTTTTTTCTGTCAATTCAGCAATTTTTTTTAAGGTAGTAGGTGATTTTTTTTAAATTTTCTTCTTTTTAGACTTAATTTATGTAGCTTTCTTAGTGGGAAAAAAAAAACAATAAAATGAATGAATCAAACAAAAAACAATAACAAGCACAGGTCTTTGGTAAAACTGCAACAAACACGGGCTGACGTTAGAAGCCAAATAAATTTTTTTTGGCATAGTCCCATTTTTTTTAGCGCCGTTAAGAGGGTTGAATGATTTATCAAAGCAAATAATAACTGTTTAAAAGACAAAAAATGAAATATTGTGAATATTTGGACAGCTACTAGGACATCACTTTGGTTCATTTATCTAACTTTCACGCACCAAGACATCATTCATCGTTCTTATTTATTTATTTTTTATGGATGAAGAGTTGACTTAAGCTAAAGTTTGGATAATCTACAGCAGTACGGATCTGCGACATTATTAAAAAAAAAAAAACGATTGCACGAGTTACAATTGATGAACAACCAAATCCAACGATAAATTCCTACAAATACAAAAGTAGCTTTAGTCGTAGTGGCAGTGCGACACAGTGGGGGTATTGAACTCGTTTCCTGTAGTTGCTAATCATTCCATGCGACACCGGACGTTTTAACACAGCTTTTTATGAAAATATGTAAAAGAAGTGGACGTAGCTTCCTGTGCTGTCATTCTTCGTACGAGCCAGCAGAGGGCGATAGCTTGACTTTACGTCTGAGGTTGAGGTTCTTTTTATCGATTATTACACATTTTTGTGTATGAACTGGCCTCTTTTTCCCCCATTTTTTTTTACCGTTATTAAAAAAAAAATGACTATTTCAACTTTCTTCTTAAAAAATTTTGGTAAATTTTCTTGTGTGATATTTTGACTTTATTCCCATAATAATATAATCTTTTCCTAAGTTTAATTTTCCAAAAATAATTGTTTCTGATATGATGAATTTTTTAAAATATTTTTTGTCTTAAAAACTTGTAAACTTTCTTCTCATAATTATGACTTTTTTCGAACAATATTTTTGACTTTATTTTCCTAACTTTTTCCGCAATGTAATTTTCCAAAAACGTTATTTGTTCCATGCGTTTTTTTTTCATATTAGGACCTATAAAAAAAAATTTCTCTGCTGCAAATGGCCCATGGGCTACTCTTTGGACACCCATGCTCTAAACAGTATTTATTTTCCTCAGTTTAATTTTCCAAAAATAATTGTTTCTGATATAATGAATTTAAAAAAAATTCTTAAATTTACTAAACTTTCTTCTCATAATTACGACTTTATTCTAACAATATTTTGACTTTATTCTCCTAACTTTTTCCGCAACCTAATTTTCCAAAAACTTTATTTGTTCCATGCGTTGTTTTTTTTTTCATATTAAGACCTTAAAAAAAATGTTTTTCTCTAATATTTCAACCTTTAGCTACTAAAATCCTCATAATATTACAAAGTTAATTCATTTAACTTTTATTTTATCAACACATCAGCTTTTATTCTTTGCACTGTGCCATTTGCTTTACTTAATGTTTAATGTTATTTTGTACAATGTGTCGTGGGCCAATAATAAATGAGCAGTGTGCCGCAAATGGCCCACGGGCTACTTTTTGGACACCCATGCTCTAAACCGTATAACACAGTTATATACATTTTAAATACATTTTTACACGTCAAGAAATTAAACGTACAAAACGTGCAGTTAGTTACACAACATCACGTGTTGTCAAAGCATCTTCCTGCTGGAAAATGTTGCGTGAATAGATATAATAACATCCCCAAAACACATAAGCTACGTCCACTTTTTTTTTTTTATGCAAGAAAAATACCTGTCTCCATATCATTCGCATGTCCGTGTCTATGTAAACAATTTCAATTTGATGCGTTAATGAGTAGCAAAAATTGTACCTGGAAATACTACGTCTTATTGATTCTATTTTCTTTTTAAAGCGATATCCATTTTTTTTTAAGCACAGTAGAAGGTCATTTTAATTAGACGGACTCCATGCCCCAAAGTCAAAGTCTTAATGGACTGAAATGGTTGCAGAGATGTTTGTATGAGCCTGTACAAAAATGCATGTGCCCTTTGTTTTGCATATGGCCTGAAAAAAAAAAAAAAAAATCAAGAAAATAAACAAGCTAATCTCAAAAAAGAGTGAAGCTGCACTGAAGGAGCACCGCGGCCAAGGAATGAGCTTTTTTTTAAAGTCACAGGCACTGGCAATGTTCAATGAAAAAAACAAACAAACAAAAAAAAAATAATAATAAAAAATAAACAACGGGACTGGGCCAAATACACTGTGGCATACGGTCATCATGTGAACGTTTTTTTGTTTTTTTTTTCAATTTTTTTCAAATCCTGCTCCGACGACAAATTGAGAGCTTAAGGCAAGGCACTTTTTCCGAGCTGGAGGCCGATATGTTCTAGAGGCTAGTTTTCCTACCCAAAAAAAACAAACAAACAAGAAAAACCTTAGCAATTACAATACATGCTCCTCTAAGTTCTATTCTCTAGAAATCTTGACAAAAAAAAGTAACTTGATTGAATGACATGTAGCGCATGTGCCTTGACAAGATATCATTACAGCTGCTGGTTATGCCTAAGAACAATATACAAAAAAAAAAAAAAAATTCTTAAATTTGCACTTATTTGATTGAAATTGTTTATAAATCTAACTATGAAAGTAGAAACTATTAAATACTTTTTTTCTCTCTCCATCTATTAAACCTCAATATGTAGAACCATGCTATGAATTAACAATAGGAAACATGAAATATTCCATTGATGTTTCACAGTACACACAATATCGTTAGCTTATACATATATATATGTATATATATATATATTTATTTATGGGTATATTTATTAAGAAAAAGTATAGCTAATTAAAAAAAAAAAAAAAGAATACCTACAAAGCAGCTTTACAGAAAATGTCTACATACCCTTTTATAATAGTCCCATGTCAACAAAGTGCTTTTAATTAAGAAATTCTTCAGGAAATTGGTCAAAAATAATGATGCTTGACTGGTAATATAAATCATAAAAACACGCGGGTTTGTTCTGTATTGAAAGAGGAACACTGCATTTGCGACAAATACCTAATTTCTTTTTTGAACAATACTTCTTTTCTGATAGTGTTTTTATTTTTTTTGTACATCTGCATAGTGTTTTTGTTATAGTCTCCCAAATACAAATGAGTGAATACTTGATTTTGTCCCTCTTTAACTAAATAGCTGTTTCAGTTTTGCCCATTTTAGGTGGTAAATTTTTTTTTTTTTGAGTGAACCACACATCAGCCAAACGGTATTGCTTTTGAATGACTGCAGACCGGGTTGTAAACTATATGTATCGTAAATACCGGACTATAAGGCGCTACTTATTGAAGTTTTTAACAGTTCACATGGTGTTTAGATTAGAGTGCAGATTCAGTAAGGGATTGTGTTTTGATCTGACAAATCTTAAGTAACTTTGATCAAGTTTAGAACGACTACAGTTTCTGCTTGAACTGCGGCAAAATCGTATCACGTCTCATTGGCAACAATAAGAGATGCTGGGAACACACAGTGTAGGTTGGATTGCAAGGTTTATAGCGTGTCTTTCTGGGTAGGTTGTAAACTATATGTATCGTAACTTCCGGACTTATTTAAGTTTTTAACAACAGTTCACATGTTGTTTAGATTAGAGTGCAGATTCAGTCAGGAATTGTGTTTTGATCTGACAAAACTTAAGTAACTTTGATCAAGTTTAGAACGACTACAGTTTCTGCTTGAACTGCTGGGAGTGCGGCAAAATCGTCTCACGTCTCATTGGCAACAAAAGGTAATGGTGGGAACACACAGTGTAGGTTGGATTGCAAGGTTTATAGCGTGTCTTTCTGGGTAGGTTGTAAACTATATGTATCGTAAATTCGGGACTATAAGCCACTACTTATTAAAGTTTTTAACAACAGTTCGCATGGTGTTTAGATTAGAGTGCAGATTCAGTAAGGGATTGTGTTTTGATCTGACAAATCTTAAGTAACTTTGATCAAGTTTAGAACAATTACAGTTTCTGCTTGAACTGCTGGGAGCGCGGCAAAATCGTCTCATGTCTCATTGGCAACAATAAGTGATGGTGGGAACACACAGTGCAGGTAAGATTGCAAGGTTTATAGTGTGTCTTTCTGTGTAAATAACCCATATTACAACGTGGACACCTACGGCTTATATTATAAGTGCGGCCTTCAGTATACATGTATAAAAATATTTAAGTGCGCTCAGTAGTCCGGGATTTACGGTGCTATTTTCAGGTGTCAAAGTTACGTTTTGTTCTCTTTAGTAAAAAAAAACAATTTAACGGGATCTCTGCAGTGTGTTTTTTTATGAAATGTGTGGGCTGTAACGATTAAGTGCATTCAATAAAGGAGATTCCCCACATTCAGTTCTGTCAGAAAACTCAATAGCACTCGCAATAAAACCTCCAGAAGGGCGAGTAGTACTGCGAGTATCTGCAGTCGAGACGACACATTGTACACACGTAAAATGAGCAAAAAAACTGCACATCCCAATATCTCCCGCGTGTACGAGTCAAACATCATTTCATTCATGAGCTATACAAAAATTTGATATCTATTATTTGACCCCCCGCCCCCCTCGAAAAAAAATACCCAAAATAGGCTAAATTCTTTACATAGTACCTTTGCGTTGGTGGTACATCACCACTTGAGTATTTTTGTTCGACAGTAGGGACATTCGGCTTTGCCAGGCGCACAGCTCTCACATAGAACGTAATGTTGGCAAGGCTGCAGCACAATGCATCGGTCATGCTTTTGGCAAACTACACATTTCTTTGACTGAAGTTGATATATTACCTGTTGGGGGGGGGAGAGAACAATCAGGAAGTGCATGTGTGATGGTAAATGTTTGGTTTATGTGTGTGTGTCGTGGTCTTTCTCACCCCATCTATAAGGTCGAGGTCGTTGCGTAGCTGGTTCTTGAGCGAGTGCAGCTTGGACAGCGGCAGCTGGTCCAGCTCGCCGTAGCCGCGCAGGAGCGGCGTTCCCGGCCCGCGGCAAACGGCGTCAAAGTCCCCCCGCAGCTCTTTCAGCTTGCGCTCCGTCTCCTCCCACTTCTGCTCGGCCAGCTGCCGCTCCCCCTCCGCCGTCTTGGCTTGCTCCTTGGCTTCGCGGGCGTCTTTCTGACAGGCCTCGTATGCCTGGAGACAAGTTGATGTTGTGACCGGAGATGCTCAATACAGTAACCCTCGGATATATCGGATTCAATTGTTCCCACTGGTTTTGTCCGATATAAGCGAAATCCGTTATATGCGTATACCGGAAAATGTCTGTTTTACGCATATATCGGATTTATATCCGGTATATGCGTAAATCGGATTTTATCCGTTATAAAAAGGCACTTCCTTGACTATGTTTCCAATGTACCTGGACGCGCAGGCAACGCTGCAAACGCTGCAAATGACGTCGTATAGCGGCCTGTCACGATTTTGCGAATCGGAGCGCCACAATGCAGCCATCCGATATATGCGAGGGAAATTTAATGGAAATGCATTGGAACGGGACTGGAAATTTTGTCCGAAATAGGCGAAATCCGTTATGAAAATCTGATATATGCAATGAATTTTTATTGGAAATTCATTACAGAAAAATCGGTTCTTTTTTATCTGTCCGTTGCGAGCAAATTTCCGACATATCCGAGTCCGATATATCCAAGGTTTACTGTATATCAAATATTTAGGCATGCCCTGATCAGATAGGACTCATCATTCGGCGTGAATTTGAACATGAATGCTTCTGTGCCTCGTGATTGGCCGGCGACCAGTCCAGGGTGTACCCCCCTCCCCCGCCGCCCCAAGTCAGGGGTACTCTCCAGCAACGGGTGGACTTATATTATATTACCTGTTTGACCTGGTGCCAGGCCTCCTCCCACTGCTTAATCTTCTTTTTGGCCTCGTCCAGTTCCCGGAAGAGACGCGCCACGTCGCCACTCCCGCCGCTGCTCGCCGACGCCAGGCTGCTGAAGACCGGCGACGGACTTGGCGAGAAGCTGCCGCTCACAAAGTCCCAGATGTTGCCCGTGCCGTTCAAGCCTGTGTAGAGTTGAATAGTTGAAAATAATTGAAATTAGTTTATTATTTTTGCTTGTTTCTCAAAATACAGTAAACCTCGGATATATCGGAAATTCGCTCACAACGGACAGATAAAAAAGAAACGATTTTTCTGTAATGCATTTCCAATAAAAATTCATTGCATATATCTGATTTTTTATAACGGATTTCGCCTATTTCGGACAAAATCTCCAGTCCCGTTCCAATGCATTTCCATTAAATTTCCCTCGCATATATCGGATGGCCGCATCGTGGCGCTCCGATTCGCCGAATCGTGACAGGCCGCTATACAACGTCATTTGCAGCGTTTGCAGTGTTGCCTGCGCGTCCAGGTACATTGGAAACATAGTCAAGGAAGTGCCTTTTTATAACGGATAAAATCCGATTTACGCATATACCGGATATAAATCCGATATATGCGTAAAATGGACATTTTCCGGTATACGCATATAACGGATTTCGCTTATATCGGACAAAACCAGTGGGAACAATTGAATCCGATATATCCGAGGTTTACTGTAGTTGGATCTTAAAAATAAATTAAGTACTTTTTGTTTAATATTTCAAATTTACTGTAATGGTAACGGCTTAGATTTTTTCACGTGACAATTCATAATTGCACACGTCTAAAAAGGATTAGGAAGATGCAAAGCTAATGTTTTTGGGTAGCAGATTATTGTTTGATTATTGTTATTATTGTTTTTTTTATATTACCTGATTGAAGGTTTACCAGATCAGAAAATTTGAAGAATTCGGATTTCAGGACAAATGCTCTCTATTATCAGCATTATGGTTTATACTACTAAAATTAAGTTTTTTTCCTCATAATACTACAGCATACATACAAAATTCTGACGTTTTTGTATTACTCATATTTTCTTGAATGTTTTGACTTGACTCTTGTGAAATCCTGACTGATTTTTTTTTTTTTGAAAAATAAAGATGGGAATGGTGTATCCGATATCCATGGGAACCAGTTGATATGTGCACTTTAATGCATTGATGGGAATCCAATGGCAGTGACGCTAGTCAAATAAATAACTACCAATGTTTTGTTTATAGATGCCGTCTATATGAGGAATTATTCAATCCCATTCTTTAAAATAATAATAATAATAATAATAAACATGATATTAAGTTTTGTCATATTTCCAGTTGTAATAAGGTTACCTAAGGAGTTCTGGGAAGAGGACGTGGGCGTTCCCAGGAGGCCGTGCTCCGGCTTGGCTAGCATGCTAGCCGTGTGATTTTGCTGCGACACGGCCGCCGACAGAAGGGACTGCGAGAGCGACTGCGAGAGGGAGCTCAGCGGCGAAGTGGACAGCGACGAGGAGGAATTGAAGGAGGACGAGCGCGCCAGCGAGCCGGGAATGTTGACGGGGGCCGAGCTGCCGAGCACCCTTTGACCTACGTAACAGCGACACAATAAAGACGTTATGAGTTGACTTATGAATATGAGCTCAGTATTTTGTCAATTAGTCTTACTTTCCAGCCCGATGTGATTGTCTTGTTCTTCTAGCTCCTTGTCAAGAGATGCCACGTTAATGTCACTGAAGTTGAGGTCCAGGGCGGATCCTTGGGGGTGAGAGAGACCAAAAAAAAAAAAAAAGACAACTCAGCAAGATCTGCGGCAAAAACAGCACACGTTTTGACATACCGATGACAGACTCCACCGTGTTGCTCCCCGGGTAGAAGGGCGTGGCCTTCGCGTTCATGGTGGATAAGGTGGTAGGGGAGGAACTGTCTGAGCCGATGCTGGAAGCCAAGCTGGACGTTATGCTGGAGGTGAAGCTGGATGCCAGGGGGTTCACGGCGCTGAATACAGTGTTTTGAGTCTGAACGGCGGAAACAAAGACAAGTAAATCGATACAATTCGGGTTTACCGTCCAAACTGAGGATCATTGCAAGTTATCACAAACAATTGATTGCAATTTTTGCTGCTACTTTTAATACATTGTAAACCTGACTCAATATTTCACAGCTGGTACATCAAAAACAAATCAGGGTGGACTTCGCCCCTGCTACAAAAGTCCACATCTGTATATGCATGATGTTTAAACATTGTACACACAAACCTGTTTGTCTTGGTTCGAATCCCGAATAGACCCAACGGTTCGAGCAACAGCTAAGTCATCATGATGATGTTAAACTGGTGCCAAGGACAGGCAAAACATCAAAGTTTGACTTTGACTCACTGTGCAACGAGTCTTATTTATACAAACAGTATACAAACAGTAGCGCATTTTGGACACATACACACAATTTTGTTCCATGTTCAAGGATATAACTACATAAACTTTGATACTGTACATGAAAGGATTAAGCAGTATGCATCATGCACATCATACAGGACGCTTTCTTAGAGAGGTCTACACGGAGCGGCTGGCCCCACGGCTGGGCGGGCTGAAGAAATCTCAAGAACATGACAATATGGCTATGGAAAACTAATATAAAAAAAATATATTGATAGCCTCATTTGTTTCTTGAAAGGTCACCTATAGTTAGTCCACAATCCTTCCTTATATCATCTTTTTCCACACAATTTATACTATCTTGAGCTGAAAAGAGGTCATTTAATTTTTGTGCTTGGCTCAAATCTCACCACGGCTGTGGACGGCTGTGGCTGCTGTCGTGCCATGGCTGTGGGGTGGGGCGGGGCGGCCAAGGAAAAAGCACAGCCGTGTAGACCTCTACTTTCTTAGATACAGCCGCTTCATCTAAATAGGCCCGGTGCAAGAGCTGCATCTTTTGGAAGGGTAATAACTCAAGTTTTCATTGATACTCATTCATGTAACACTACATTTATTATTTGTATTTGCATTTTCTGCATAATACCGCAAGACGTTTGTAATATTCTGCCCTTTTGTGGGTGTAGCTATTCATTCATTCATTCATTTTCTACCACTTTTTCCTCACGAGGGTCGCGGGGGGTGCTGGAGCTTATCCCAGCTGTCTTCGAGCGAGAGGCGGGGTACACCCTGGACTGGTAGCCAGCCAGCCAATCACAGGGCACATATAGACAAACAACCATTCACACTCACATTCATACCTATGGACAATTTGGAGTCGCTAATTAACCTAGCATGTTTTTTGGAATGTGGGAGGAAACCGGAGTACCCGGAAAAAAAAACCCACGCATGCACGGGGAGAACATGCAAACTCCACACACAGATGGCCGAGGGTGGAATTGAACTCGGGTCTCCTATTTGTGAAGCCTGTGTGCTAACCACTCGTACACTGTGCAGCCCCTAAAAGGTTTTATTTCCTTTTATTTACAAATTTGGGTAATAAGAGTTTAAAAGTCAATATAGGGGTGTTATTTCATGTCTAGAGGGCTCTAATAATGCTTAAATATTCATTCATTTTCTACCACTTATCCACATGAAGGTCGCGGGCGGTTGAACCCTGGTCTCCTAGCTGTGAGGTCTGCACGCTAACCACTAGACCGCCGTGCCGCCACTGTGTGTAGCTAAATGACCAAAAGAGTAACACCTCTCTGCGTTAGCGCAGATGTACCTAATGTTCTACCCCAAAACAACACAAACGCTACATCGATATTCGGCGTACATACAGTCGCCACTTGGCCGTTGCTGCTGCTGTTGTTGGAGCATCCGGTCGTCCACTCGCCCACCGGACACTCTGGATAATGCTGAGAGCCGAGAAGAGGCTGCGAACCGGACTGTATCGCCGTCAGCAACGAGCTCATGGTCTCCTCTGTGGAGGGGATCCCTGAGGGTAAACATTCAAGTGGGGGTCAAAGACCTGCAGGGGGTCAGGTGTGGCGGATAAAAATGAAATGTCGGGACTCACTTTCTACGTGTGCGAACGCGCAAAAGGGCCCTCTGGGGCAGTAGCCCGTCTGCCGCATGTCGTTGCATTTGGTGGACTTGTAGATCTTTTGAAGATGAAAAAAAGCAAAGTTAAATGATGCCTTCAGACGTCACGGACACACACACACACACACACACACACACACACCTCTGGATGGAACTGCTGCTCCGTGCGCGAGTGACAATACTGGCACGTGTCGCCGCTGTCGCACTTGGAGGGCTCGCCCCATTCGTCGCCATGCTTCACGCTGGGGCACGGAGTCGACCTGTTAGAACGTCACAACCTTTTTTATACAAGGTCACATCCGGTTCCCCCACTGCTGCGCTTCCATTGATAGCAATTTGGTTCTTTTGAGACCCGAGGCGGGCTCTTTTGAGGCTCACCTGTACTTGTGCTTGCGTGGATTGCGTCTGCGGTCGCGGCTGTTGTGGTAGTGTGGACAAGCGTAGCCCTGTCTGCAAAGTCTGGGCGGCTTGGTGCACTGCTCGGTTTTATAGTTGGCTAAAACAAAGTTTGTGTCTGCAGAAGAAGAAAAAAAAAAGGCTCATGTTGTCTTCTTCTGTGATCATATAAAGTTTAAAATGACAAAGTGGAAAGTGGAGAGTGGGTGGTCTTTCACCTTGCCACCTGGGGTCTTCAGTCAGCGTTTTCTCAATCATGGCTTGGCTGGCTAAGACGCCGGGTTGGAGGTCAGGGATGCCTTCACCGGAGCCCAGCTGTCCATTCTGGAGCGCCTCTTGTGCTTGGATCTCTCTGTTGTCACGGGTCATTGTGTGGACATTAGACATGGCACATTGCAGTATACTCAACACGTGGAAACTAAATTAAAATAGTAGGAATTATTGGAACAGATTGAATTTTTTTTTATTATTATCATAACAAAAATAGAATCAATGAATAATATTTAAGCATTATTAGAGCCCTCTAGACATGAAATAACACCCCGATATTGCCTTTTAAACTCTTATTACCCAAATGTGTAAATAAAAGAAAATAAAACCTTTTAGGGGCTGCACAGTGTATGAGTGGTTAGCACATAGGCTTCACAAATAGGAGACCCGAGTTCAATTCCGCCCTCAGCCATCTCTGTGTGGAGTTTGCATGTTCTCCCCGTGCATGCGTGTTTTTTTTTTTCCGGGTACTCCGGTTTCCTCCCACATTCCAAAAAACATGCTAGGTTAATTAGCGACTCCAAATTGTCCATAGGTATGAATGTGAGTGTGAATGGTTGTTTGTCTATAGGTGCCCTGTGATTGGCTGGCCACCAGTCCAGGGTGTACCCCGCCTCTCGCCCGAAGACAGCCGGGATAGGCTCCAGCTATCCATTTTCTACCACTTATCTTCACTGGGGTTGCAGGCATGCTGGAGCCTATCCCAGCTGTCTTCGGGCAAAAGGCGGGGTACACCCTGGACTGGTGGCCAGCCAATCACAGGGCACATATAGACAAACTAACAAAATGTTAAAACAAGAACCTGCTGTCGTAGACGGGAGGCCGGAGATCATGCGGCCCGTGAGCAAATGCACAGTGGAGGCCGTTCTTCACGCAGTGTCCCCGGGCGTCCGTCTCGTGGATGCACGTGCCTGTCTTGTAGTAGCGGAGGTGGTACTTGCGCTCCGTATCGCCGGTGGTCCGGTGTAAATAAGGACAACTGGGGACGGCATGGGAGCGGAAAAGACAACATTTGTTAGCCTGGAAATGATACAGCACAACACCGGTATTGGGCAACCCTGCAAGCATGAAAAAAAAAAAAAAAAGCCAGAAAAGTTGCATCCATTTCTCCCTCTATCTTGAGCAGCAACAGTTGCCATGGCAACAGGTAAGGTCATATAAAAATAGCTGCCATTGTCAGAGGCGGGAGCTGCAGTCGTTTATTATCCATCACTATCCAGCACGTCCCGTCTTTGCCAAATTTTTGACTCAAAAAGGAAAAAAGCCGCCGGGAGAAGAATAACTTTTGTATGCAAACTTTTAGGATGTGATGATGATGAAGCGGAATAGGCATTCCGGAAGGATCGTGCAGTGACAAAGAACTAAAATGAGGTTACATGCTAAATACAATCTGTGTGTGTGTGTGTGTGTGTGTGTCACACACAGAAACAAAGAAAACAAAGTGTTTGATTCCAAGCACATACTGTAGTGGAGTTGCCCTCATCTAGAAATATTAAAAATGAAAGAACATACGTAACAAAGGCTCAAGGCACAAATAATTACTTTCATGAATTTTTCCATGAAGTACTGCATTATGTAGTGTAAGTGTGTACAGGAGCAATAAAGTTTCAAAGTTCCATCACAGGAAGAATACATAATCCTCTTCCAAAAACACATTACAGCTTTAATCTTTGTCATACTTAGTTATACTTAATCATATTTTTTTAAAGATCATAATAGTGTGACTTTCACAAAAGTGCCACATTTTACTTAATTAAATTTTCACATTAAACTCATAAAATTACAACGTGAATATTGCAATGCTACTATTTTATTCTTATATCACTGAAACTTTACTTTTTAAAATAAATGTTTCAAATTTTAGGGATTTATTCTCATGACATTACAACACATTAAAAACTTTTTAGGGAGCATTTTAAAATGTTACCATAGCAGAAAATTATGATGCTTTCTCAGAAGATTATGACTTCATTTGAATGCTTTTAGGGTTTTTTTTTTAACTTTTTTAAAAATACAGTCTTACCCAGCCACTTGTGGTTCTCTTCTCTTTTGAAAAAGAATCCTCAATATATAGTTTTCAAAATTAATTGCTGTTTAATGGTTGACGATATGGCGCATCTGTCAAAAAATGTGCTGATTTAAGCAAATCTGACATTTTCTTGTACTAAATTAAGCATTTTCAAGCATAAAAATGGTTAACACAAATACAAATACATTACTGTATGCGGTATTAAAAGATGATTAAATGTAGTACTTCATGCTGGCCACTGGGTGTCACTAGTAACATATGCAACAGACAGATCGCTGGAACAACAGGCTTTCATTGCAGGTTTGAATTATGTCATAATAGCCCTAATAATAATATCAATTTTCATGATAATCATAACAACACAGGCTTTAGTTGTGGCTGTAATCTAGCTAAAAGTCAACTTTGAACCTCTGATGTCACTTCCTGTCCACTCATGTGCAGGTCTGTCAAAGAAAAAGTGACAGAAGAAAGTTTGTAATTCTCAATACATGTGTTTTCCGTTTTATGTTTTTTTTACTCACTTTTTGCTTGTACTCTAATACGGGTTCAAGCCACCTGTTGGAGACCGCTTATGTAAACATAAGCTGGGACATTTTTTTTTTAAAAGGGCCACAGCACCAAATGAACTTACTCGTCTCCATCGGGGAGGCATTCATTGCAGGTTTGAATTATGTCATAATTGCCCTAATAATAATAATAATAATAATACCAATTTTCATGATAATCATAACAACACAGTCTTTAGTTGTGGCTGTAATCTAGCTAAAAGTCAACTTTGAACCTCTGATGTCACTTCCTGTCCACTCATCCCTGCACTCATGTGCGAGTCCGTCAAAGAAAAACTGACAGAAGAAAGTTTGTAATTCTCTATTTTGGCTGTTCTCTAACACGGGTCTCAAGCCACCTGTTGGAGACCGCTTATGTAAACATAACCTGCGACAATTTTTGAACCTCTTCCTGTCCACAATTTTCACTTCCTGTCCACACTTCCTGACCCTGCACTCATGTGCGGGTCCGTCAAAGAAAAAGTGACAGAAGAAAGTTTGTAATGTACATTGTTTGTAATGTACTAATGCCTGTACTCTAACACGGGTCGCCACCTGTTGGAGACCACTTATGTAAACATAACCTAGGACATTGGGCCACAGCACCAAATGAACTTACTCGTCTCCATCGGGGCAGATGCCGGTGGTCTCGTCGTACTTGGTGCAGTAGACGTCCGGGCTGTAGTTAAAAGTTCCGTCTCTCCTCCTGATGGGTCTCCTCCTCCTCTGGTTGAGAAAGTGCCAGTGGAAACACGTAAACGGTCTGTGCTGCGTGCACTTGTGCTGCAGGAACAGCGGGCACTGCTCGGTCCTAAACTCCTTCAAGTAGCTGAAAACAACGAAGAAAACCGAGGGGGAAATAAGTCAAGTGATAATAAAAATGTTCAATTGACGAGCAAAACATAAAAATAAGAGTCCAGAAATGACGCAAGACAAGCCTGCCGTATTTTGGGTCGCTTTACGTTGGCTGGGTATTCACATAGCAACTTGCGTACGGATTCCGACGCAACTCCAGTGGGAATCCCTTGAGCGTACGTCAATAAAAGCGCGTAGCGAGAGGGAACACAAAATAAGGCCGTGCTATTTACAAGCAGACGGAGCTAGCTTAAGTCAGTTCCTGGCTACAAAGACGAGCTGGGGAAAAAAGTTGACGGCACGACGCGTAAAAGATACCTAAATACGATTTTACACCTTAAATAAACGTTTTTTGACTTATTCCGCTCACGGTGGGTTTGTCAATGGACGTTAAAGCACTGGCGTATCGACTGTTTTTTTAGGGGGGGGTATGCAATGTTAAGGCAGTCACAAAGCAACCATCTTTTCAGCGCGCACACATAAAGAGTTTAGACAACGCGGGAGAAAGGAACAAGAAAGCGACGCTTTGCGAGGCCGAGGTTTGCCGTCTGTGTAGGCGGCGGCTGTGTACTCACGTATAGTGGGTAGGTTTCTCGGTTTGAGGAGACGCATTGGCCGCCGTTTTCGAAACCGACGGCATTTTCAGTCAAAACAATCAAATGCGCATGCGCGGGGGGATCTGTTGCTCCAGCGCATGCACGTCGCTTCCCCACACAAGCGCGCGCACTTCCAGTGAGTGAACGTGTGGGGTTGCTGTAAACACACAAATATGGTTTGTCCGGATTACCGCAAATGCAGCTCAAACTCCGCAATTAAAATCTGTCTGGGATCAAATCAATCATAACATCCGTTATTGACGTACAATTCTGACTTGATATTATAATTTTATTTCCAGTACTGTCTTGCTCAAGGCAATTATGTATATAATACATATAAAATTCAGTATATATATATATACACAATAATAATAATTATATATAATATATATTATGTATAAAATTATGTATATAATAATATATAAAATTATGACTTTTACCCCTAATATTATGCCCATGTGTTCAACATTTGTTCTCATAAAATTACTATTATATCTATTTTGTCATAGGAATGGATCTTAATTTTCATTATTTTGTAACTCTGTTTTTATTTTTTATTTCTGTTTTTATTTTTTTATTTATTTCTATTTATTTATTATTTTATTTTATTTTTAATTATAATTTGTTTATTTTTTTTAATTTGTTTTAATGTGATTATTTATTTAATTCCGACTTATTTTTAAAAAATGATAGCATGTTTACTTTATGATAATATCACAACTTTACAACAACTTGTTGCAATTTTGAATAAAATAGAATTTATAAATGTATAATTTATAAAATAGAATAGAATTATTTTGGAAAAAAGTAATTTTGTCCGCAGTGGGACTCAAACGTCGAACTTCAAATGTCATTTCTCACAAGTTCTTAATGATAACGGTTGACATTTTCATAATACCAATAAAATAAAATCACAGCTCGTTGCTGAGATTTTACTCCAATACGAGTAAAAATAAGCAACATATTGACTCAAAACTACAAAAGTAACTTGTACTCCGAGTTAAAAGTACTTTTATGGTGGCTCTCCTGTAGAAATTAAAACAATATCCATCTCTGGTAGCTCATACTCTATGTAGCAATGTATTGTTGACATTCATTTATCATCATTATACTACATGTGAACCTTTTGAGTTATTTTTCCATGTGCGACTCTTTTCACACTTTTTTTTGCCCCCTCCACTCATAAGGGATTTCAATTTACAAATGCAATTATACTTTAAATCCATTATTCAGCCTCTGAGGTGCACTGGGTGCCCTGCCTCGTAATTATGCATCGGCCTGGCTCTTGTAATTACCTTGGCATGCTCGACCCAGACACCCTCTCTCACACATTGTCCAATACTTCTCTTGCTTTGGAGGGAAATGTCACTTTTTTTTTAGATTTTGCATGTTTCATTTGTCTGTATATTTGAAACAAAAAATGAAAATTATGACGTGTAATATTGTGCTCAATAATTGCTAATTGAATACGTTAGTGGCAGTTCCAACTACAGCTGAGCTTGTTTTTAATCTTTGTTGCTACTGAATACTAGCAACCTGTATATAGATATACAACCCACAAGCTCTTGATCATCTTGCACCTTGCAATTACATTCATTCACAACCGGCAGGATCTTGGGCATCTTGCAGGCGCATTAGCAAAGGATACTGGGTGTGAATCATCTTGCATGGAGATTAGTAACCTGCAGGATCTTGGGCATGACAGTGTATTAGAAACTCATAGAATCTACATGTAGCACTGTAGAAGTACATTAATTCCGGATCTGCAGGATCTTGATCATCTTGCACATTGCAGGTACATTAGGAAACCACAGGGTCTTGATTATCTTGCACATTGCAGGTACATTAGCACCGCACAGGATCTTGATCATCTTGCACCTAGCAGGTACATTAGAAACCCACAGGGTCTTGATCATCTTGCACCTTGCATGTACATTAGAAACCCACTGGATGTTGATAATCTTACATCTTGCAAGTACATTAGAAACCTGTCAGGATCTTGATCATCTTGCACTTTGCAGTTACATTAGAAAACCATCAGTATCTTGATCCTCTTGAACCTTGCGGGTACATTCGAAACTTGCAGGATCTTGACCATCTTGCACCTAGCAGGTACATTAGAAATACACAGGGTCTTGATCATCTTGCACCTTGCATGTACATTTGAAATCCACTGGATGTTGATAATCTTACATCTTGCAAGTACATTAGAAAACTGTCAGGATCTTGATCATCTTACATCTTGAGGGGTTCATTCGCAACCCTCGGGATCATGATCATTTTGCACTTTGCAGTTACATTAGAGAACCGTCAGGATCTTGAGCCTCTTGAACCTTGCAGGTACATTCGCAACTTGCAGGATCTTGATCATCTTGTACTTTGCATGTACATTAGAAATCCACTGGATGTTGATAATCTTACATCTTGCAAGTACATTAGAAACCCGTCAGGATCTTGATCCTCTTGCACTTTGCAGGTACATTCGCAACTTGCAGGGTCTTGATCATCTTGCACCTTGCATGTACATTAGAAATCCACTGGATGTTGATAATCTTACATCTTGCAAGTACATTAGAAACCCCTCAGGATCTTGATCATCTTTCATCTTGCGGTTTCATTCGCAACCCTCGGGATCAGGATCATCTTGCACTTTGCAGTTACATTAGAAAACCGTCAGGAACTTGATCCTCTTGAACCTTGCAGATACATTCGCAACTTGCAGGATCTTAATCATCTTGCACCTAGTAGGTACATTAGAAATCCACTGGATGTTGTTAATCTTTCGTCTTGCAAGTACATTAGAAACCCGTCAGGATCTTGATCCTCTTGAACCTTGCAGGTACATTCGCAACTTGCAGGATCTTGATCATCTTGCACCTTGCAGGTAAATTAGAAACCCACAGCATCTTAATCATCTTGCACTTTGCAGTTACATTAGAGAACCGTCATGATCTTGACCCTCTTGAACCTTGCAGGTAAATTAGAAACCCACAGGGTCTTGATCATCCTGCACCTTGCATGTACATTTGAAATCCACTGGATGTTGATAATCTTACATCTTTCAAGTACATTAGAAACCCGTCAGGATCTTGATCCTCTTGAACTTTGCATATGCATTAGAAACCCACTGGATGTTGCTAATCTTACATCTTGCAAGTACATTACAAACCCGTCAGGATCTTGATCTTCTTGCACCTTGCATATGCATTAGAAACCCACTGGATGTTGATAATCTTACATCTTGAAAGGACATTAGAAACCCGGCAGGATCTTGATCCTCTTGAACCTTGCAGGTACATTAGTAACCCGGATGCCCTTGATCATCTTGCACTTTTCTATTCTTCCATGACTACTATTATGAATTTTGAATGGATTGTGTCATTACAAGTTGCTAAAGTTGTGTTGCCTAAAGGAACATCAACGACTGCAATGACCTTTAACCTTCCTCAGTAGTCTCAGCTGCACACACAGCCTCTCCCAGATTCACAACTTTTACGGTTCGAGTTCCTCGTTTTTATGAGAAAATGTACCACAATGTACCATAATATTATATACCATAATATTATTATCTTAAAGTTGTAAAACATGGTATTGGGTATGGGTATGCCTTTTTCCGCACACTGACGACAACAACATTATGTAATAATAGACGGGATTCTGGCTTGTTCCCCCCCCCCCCCCCCCCCCCCTCTTAATGAAAACTAGTTAAAACAATAACCCACCCGTGCTACTTTCCCAGGCTTCTGGGCCGGCCCGCTTACAGCTGCAACAACAGCTTGTGGTTTGGACACAAGCTGCGTCACATACAAACAACATAAGTACACATACTGTACACCCATTTATTTATCTATTAGCTACGCTCTTTTCCTTCCTTCCACTCCAGCATATCAGTGACGGGTCTTGAATTGGAATCCCAACGACTATTTTTATTGTAATTATTGACAAAGAGAAAGCAAAGTTCAGATATTTTCACAAACGTTGCATAAAAAGCTCAAAGTCCGATCACAGGACCTTTTTTTTTTTTCCACTTTATGACATCCTTTAAGACATCAAACATTTTTCTCAACTTTTGCTTCTTTATTGGCAAAAATAAAAGAAAACTCTTTTGAAAAATGTGCATAAAGGGCGACTAAAAAACATAAAAGTGATAAAACAATAAAGACATGAAAGAAGTTATGATGCCATGAAGAACCAAAGTTATTGACAGGTTACATAATTCTTATACTGTAAGCCATTATGCTCAAACGTTATACACAATGCAGTGCTTTAAGTTGGCATACAGTATAATAGTATTTATGGTGTATATTATAGAGTATGCGCACACTTACAGTCAGATAATAGGCACTTTAACGATATATGAAAAGTATGTATTGATAGAAATGTATGTATTTATCGGCGTCACCAACTACGCTAACATTTAAGTCTGAACATAAAAACATACATGAGAGTCGTGGTCAAAAAATGTCCTATATCGATATGTGTAACGTGACATCGGTTTTCATGACAGGGAATTTTTTTTATACAGATATCATATTTAATAATTGTGGCTTGACCCTGAATTGATGTCTCTCGGTTGGCTACTATTTAATGCAAAATACCCCCATCTAATGGTCAAGAGTGGAACAGCATCAACTTCTATGATAATGTATCATTGGCCTTGTACTGGTAGGGGTTTTGTACCCAGGTTAGCTTAAATCCAAGCTAAAAACTAACCCATTGGGGCTGTCCATTGCCCAAGGTCCCAAACCCGGATAAATGTGACCGATCCGGCGTAAGAACGAAACCGACGTTGACGTTGAAAGTCAACCATAAGAGTCCGGTCTTGGCGGAGTCGTTTTTAGCCTGAATGGAGATCGGAACACTGCGAGACAATTGTCCGACAATTCTTTTCGACACAATATTAGCGTGAAAAGTGCAGAATTCCATTTTTACACAGGAGTTGGGTGCTGTTCATACAGAACAATGACGAAAAAAGGTGGTAAAATGCCAGCTTTTACATAACGCTTATGTGTATAAGTAGTAAATGTGTATTTGAAGTGTCAATACAACCCTCATATTTCAGTATATCTTCTCAAGGGATACTACACTTTAGAGTAGTCAATGTACAACTTGTGTCACAGTGTATATTTACTATATTTACTGTTATAGTAATTTAGATGATGGATGTTGATATGTATACTTGGGCTGTGTATTGGAAAACATCTGGCGATACGATATGTATCACAATACTGTTAACAAGGCATTTTTTTTTTGTTTTCTTGTAGTTTTAGATTATTTCCTGGAAAAACTGAATTACACCAGCAATATGAACTTACTAAACACATTTTTATTCGATTAGAAGAGTATGTTATGCTATATCACTCTGAAAAAGTCTAGCATTTGGATAAATAAAGCTTTAAATTTAAAAAAAAAAACATAAAAAACAAATAAATTAAATTATCTTATCTCAAGATATACAGTCCCTGACTTATCCACCATCAGAAGAGTATTTTTGTGGAACAAAGTAACTAACATCAGTAAAAAGTCCTTTTAGGATACTTGAAATAATTATATATTTTTATAATTGTAATATTTTTTATAATAATTTTAATAATTTTAAAAAAAAGTTTAATCATTTTTAAATGATTAAACATTTTTTTAAAATACTTTTCATAATTTGTAATAATTTTCAATATTTTGTTAATAAGTTTTAATAATTCTTAATGTTTAATATTTTTTAAAATAATTTTTAATATTTTTATATTTTCTCTAATAATTTTAAATAATTTTAAATAATTTTAAATAATTTAAAATAATTTTAAATAATTTTTAATAATTTCTTAATAATTCTTAATAATTTTTTAATAATTTTTAATAATGTTTAATAATATTCTATAATTTTAATAACCTTTTAATAATTTCTAATAATTTTTAATAATTTAAAAAATATATATATTAATTTTGAAATAATTTTAAAATAATTTTTTAAAATGTAATCATTATTTAACAAAATAGTGATATCAATTTGAAAAACAAAATACCTGCAATATCACAGTACTACTTTTGTAGTATACAAAAGGACCTTGGCATTGCTTGCTAGCGGCAGCAGGTCGTCATGGTGTCTCGCTAAGTGGACTCGCAGATTTGTCGTGTTTTCCGAATACTTTATTCGGGAAACACGACACCGACACGTTTAACTCGTGAATCTCGTTTAAATTTTTATTTTTTTTTAATTATTTTTATTTATTCTTTTTTTAATTTATCCTAATTTTTAATATCGAAACAGTATCGCTGAAACTATATTTTCTTCCACCCCTAATGTATACTGCTATACAAGCTGTACACTGACTACTCTAAACTTTTGTTCAGAAAGTGATCAGGTTCCTCATCGACTTAAAGTTGGGGGGGGTTGCCCTCACACCTCCGACACCTCAGTCCTGAGGCCCAAATTGAGGCCGTGGTGACAAAAACGATCCACGGGCGACCAGCTGGCCTTTTGCTTAACGAAGAGCCTCAGCTTGTCCCTGAAGGTCTCCCCCAGGAAGCTGTAGATGATAGGATTGAGGCAGCTGTTGGAGAAAGCCGCCAGGTTGACGATGTGCCCCGTGAGCGGGTAGTCGTGCCACAGCGTGGTGGCGGTCCTCCGAGCCGGGTCGGCGGTGCCCTGCAGCAGCTGGATGCTGATGAAGACGTTCTCTGGCAGCCAGCAGATGAAGAAGACCATCACGACCACCACGATCATACGTAACGCTTTCTGCCGACGCGGCCACAGTCCGCGGTGCTTCTGAGCCCTCATTAGGATTCGTCCGATCAGGGAGTAGCACAACCCGATGACGGAGAACGGCACCAGGAAACCGATAGTCACCTCCAGCCATTGGATCTCCAAGACGTTAGCGAAGCAGAAGTGCAACTCTCCGCGATGCTGCGTTTGCACGATGGTGAAAGGCAGTAACGTAGCCAAGATGGACGCCATCCAGATGAGGCCGCAGCTTAGTTTAGCGTGCTGCATGGTTCTCAACGCGCTGCAGCTGACCGAGCTAGCCAACGCCACGTAGCGGTCGAAGCTCATCCACGTGAGGAAGAAGATGCTGCTGTACATGTTGACTTGCAGGAAAAGCGACATGAAGGTGCAGAGAACGGCGTAGTCGTAGTACTTCTCGTTCAGGTTGAACACCTCGATGAGCGAGTCGGCGACCAGAATGAGATCGGCGACCGCTAAGTTGACGAAGTAAAGATCAGGAATGGTCATTTTCTCGCGATGGTTCAGGTTGACCACCAAAATCAGGATGTTCCCGATGAAGCCGATCGGGAAGAGGAGGATCGTGTAAAGGCAGGACAGGAAGAGGCCGACCACGTAGGAGTGGTACTTCTCCGCAATATCGGTGGCGTTGTACTCATCGGAGGCGTTGGCTGCCTCGGTACCGTTGACGTAAATCCAAACCAGAGAGGTGGTCTGCACTTCCATGCTAGCTTGCGTCGGAATGTCTCGATGAGGTTGTCGCTGCTACATGGTTGCGCTGGGCGGGTCGGTTCATCGATGTCGCAATGAGGTTCAGGCGAGCGACCGACTCCAGACACAACGCCGAAGGAGCTCCATGTCACCTTTGGCCGATTTCCAAACCGGAGTCCATCTTTATTCAGCGCACCTCAGCAGGAGACGATGCTGATGATTGTTTTAAAAAAAAAAAAAACACACAAAAGAGTCTAAAGCAAAACAAAATTGACATAATTATTTAATGATAATAGATTATCCTTGAACTTAAATAAAACTAAAATCATGCAGTTTGCTAACAGCACAAAGGACACACACCAGCAAATACAAATAGACAGTGTAGATATTGAAAAGGTGAACGAAAATAAATTTATGGCAATTACAATAAATAGAAAATATGAGCTGGAAACCTCATATTACAAATTATTACAAAGAAATATTTCAATATTGAACAAAGCAAAATTTGAAAACACTACCATATCTTTTATGTATTGTGTGGAAATATGGGGTAATAACTATAAAACGATGAAAATCTTCACTCGCTAAATTTACTGCAAAAAAGATCAGTTAGGATAATTAAAAAAAAATTAATTAAAAAAAATTAAAATTAAAAATTTTAAATTTTAAATTTTACATTTAAAATAAAAAATTCATCCATCCATTCATTCATTTTCTGCCGCTAAAATTTTTAAATTTTAAATTTTAAATTTTAAATTTTAAATTTTAAATTTTAAATTTTAAATTTTAAATTTTAAATTTAATTAAAATAATAATTAAGAATAATAATTGAAATAAGTAATTATTTAATTATTTAATTATTTAAAATACAATTTATTATAAAAAATTTAATTTTACATTTTAAATTTTAAATAATTATTTTATTTATATTAAAAATGTAATAAAAATAAAGTTTAAATTTTAAATTTTTTTATTATATATTTTTTAGTGGCAGAAAATGAATGAATTGATGGATGGATTTTTTTATTTTAAATGTAAAATTTAAAATTTTAAATATATCAGGAAAGCAGGAAGTGAACAAATGTAACAGTTACTGATTGTAAAAGTACCAGATGGAGGGGTAGGATTTAATAAGCTTTGCTTCTTCCTACTCCTTTCGGACATGTGGAACTGTGAACTGATTATGTGATGCATTCAATTGTAATCTGATGCATGTTCAAATGAAATTAAACCATTACCATTAGAATTATTGTATATTGCACAAGATCAGAAACAAAAAAAAAATGGCAGAAATGTGCCGCTTTTGCGGTTCCTTCCAAGGTGTCCTAACTAAGCACCTTCATTAAAATTCAAGCGACAGCCTTAAACAGATGCATTGAAATTCTCCCTTTAAAATTCCTTTCGCCGATTCCGGCTCACGCGTTTGTCCAGATGGCGAAGCGAATAACATGAAAAGTGTTTTTTTTTTGTGTTATCGGCTCCCACGATTATTATCGACATCGACTCAACGTGGCATTACTGTTTTTTTAATTATCTACTTGTTCTTTCCTTTCGTGGATCCCAAAAATCTCAGACGTTCCCGGGAGAATAGAAACACTGATATCTGTTTGGCAAACGTGACCTTTAGCAAACATTCCCAGCCCTCGGGGAAACTCTCGGCAAAATGAATGCATCCTTATTAAAGAGACGGCGTCATCAACATGCATGCACTTTGCAGCAATGATGGGATAGGTTTGCTTGAAATAGTCAACGGAGGCTTTGCACCCTTTTGTGTTGAATTTATGCAATATAATTATTTAGAGAAGCATTGGTCATGAACATAAATACTACAAATATGATCATTTTTTTATTTCATGGTACTGTTTTAAATTAAAAATATTTTCAGGATTTAAATAATAACAACTAAACAGGTCATAAATGCTAACTGAGTTCCACACAATTAGCTTTTAATGCAAAAAACTACACAAAAATCAACTTTTCCGATTTAAAAAAAAAACAACTTTGTGAACCACAACTTTTTCCTCACCACCGCATCATGAAAAAAAAATGAGCTAATATAAAGACAGCATAAATGGATTTATATGAAATATATACATTATATTAAATGGCACACCTCAAGTTGACATTAAGAAGTAATTAACTTACTTTTTCGGATTTCTCTTCCCCTTATCACGATAAGCGATGATTTCCAAATCCCATGTCCCGACTCCTCTGCTTCACCACCTGCTGTTTGACCCCCCCACCACCCCCCTACAACCCACACCCGCCCGCCACTGCCTGTTTTTTGGGGAGGGGAGGCGGGTTGGACAGAATGTCATCCGACATCCTTTTCCTTCACTATTTTTTTTAAAGGTTAATTCTAACAACGAGTTAACAATTTAACTAAATTTTATTTTTATTTATTATATTCATTATTTATCCAGTATGTGTATTTTTTTTTTATTTCTGATGATTTCATTCATTCTTATTACATCAATGTCAGCTGCTATTATTGACTGGACAGTCTCAGTATGACATTTAGATAAGAATTATAATACAATATGAATGAATATTATACAATATAATAATAATAATATACCTCAATTAGGTCAAACAGACCACAACCATAGCTCCTGGTTGAATAACATGAGGACCAGTTTAATAATAAAGTAATATTATTATGTAGTTAAGATTTTTTAAACAATCAATCAAATTGTATAATTAGGTTACCTATTGAAATAAAATATTCATATATAACAATATTTTGTTTTATTATTATTTTTATACATTTTATACATCCCTTAGACACAATAAACACATTTAAAAATTAAATAAAATAATAAAATAAAAAAATGTTTATTTATGTTTATTATGTTAATTTAACATTTAAAATTAACAAAAAATAGGTATTTTAAAAATATATTTTTTGTATTATAAATATTAATATATGGCAATTAAACTGTGATTGGCTGGCCACCAGTCCAGGGTGTACCCCGCCTCTCGCCTGAAGTTAGCTGGGATAGGCTCCAGCACCCCCGCGACCCTCGTGAGGAAAAGCGGTAGAAAATGAACAAATGAATGAATGTTTATTTATGCTTATTATGTTTATTTAATATTTAAAATTAACAAAAAATATGTATTTTTTAAATATTTTTGTATTATAAATATTAATATATGGTACAGCGGTAGAAAATGAATGAATGAATGTTTATTTATGTTTATTATGTTTATTTAGCATTTAGAATTAACAAAAAATAGGTATTTTTAAAATATTTTTGTATTATAAATATTAATATACGGTAATTAAACTGTGATTGGCTGGCCACCAGTCGAGGGTGTACCCAGCTGGGATAGGCTCTAGCATACCCCCACCACCCAGGAAAAACATTTAACAAACTTGACATAATAAAAATACAAAAACAAAACAGGTCACTCTCACTGCAAGAAGAAGAAGAAGGTACTACAAGTCTTGATTACTATATTTTTGTTCCTCCCCATTCATAATCAATTATATTCATACACCGTGCTACAACAAGACAGACTTTCTTTAATTTAATTAGCACTGAAGCCTGAGATGCGTATAAGCACAATATCTAATCTAAATGCTTTGATTATGCAGAGGCCTGTCTAGTGGCAACCTGATTGCCTTTGGCGTCCATGTTAAAATAAATTAACAGGGATATTAAGCATGCATGTGCTCTCTCTTGTCATCTAAACAATTATTATTTTTTAAAATATCACATAATCATTGCAAATTACTTGTTAATAAATTAATTGTTAATATTTTATTTATTACTTGTTAATAAATAAAATATTAAGTGATTTTTTAATCACTTAATACCTTAAAATTGCAACTCTGTATCTCGATTAGTGTATAGTTGCCTTGTTGCTAGGCAGATTTCATTGAGAGCTCATCAAAACAGCACGATCTGAAGAGGCCAATTAAAAAATAAGGATATACAAGCCACGCCCACTCCAAAGTTTTACTTGATTGGTCGACTGCGGCGGCTAAAGTAAATCCTATAGCTAGCTAGGAAGCTAACACAATAAATTACTTCAAATCACCATTATCAAGAACTTGATAGCGCGGGAATTGGGGTGAAAGGTCATTTAACTGGAGAATAGTTCGGTTGGCGAGGATGACTAAAGATGCACTTTCGGTGTACTTCCGCTAGAGGGACCCCTAGCATAAACAACGGATTTGACATTAGCATAACTACCGATGTGGTAATATTATTTCATATTTTCTAACATTCTAGTGTCTGTTTGGACTTTGTGTGTGTTAATAACTTCACCATTACACATTACATACTATAAAATAAGATATTTGATGATACTCAATGGTAGAATATTGGTGAGATTCGTTGCAATGCTAATATGATTAAGCACTGTTGCTTCACTGTGAGTATAGCACAACAACAAACACAATAAAATGTTTTATAGAGTCAAAATAAGCTTTCGTAAAACAAACGTAAAAACTCCCGAGCACCCAGTGGCACCTAAATGAAGCCAGAATTAAGTTAGCAGTGGTGTTAAAATGGAGTGGGGTTCAGTGTGTGGTTTTAGATGAGAGTGGGAGGTCCACCCCACACCTCATCTGCCTCCACTTATCCGCCTGGAAGCAAGCGACAGCATCTCAACATCTCCAAGACCGCGCAACCACATACACAAACCCACCCCCTGCCCCCCCGCCCAAAAAAAACCTGCCATAGTCCAGCTTTTCTCGCTTATGCACTGCTGACTCAGCTATTTTTCTTTCTACAGCAAGGAGAAGATGGAGAATGATGCAGACAGAAGTAGGCGGGGTCAACGATGAAGGCCCGACATGCTCTGGTGGATTTATGGTATTAGCGTCCTTTCAAGCACGTCAAGTAAGTCATATTTTTGTCATCCAGATCAGTCGTGGATCCTTTCTGGGTGGGTTGCACAAGGCCCAGTCACTGTCTGACAATGTAGTATTACACAGTGGTCACCAGGTGGCAGTAATATTACTGTAATATTTAGTGAGACACACAAGCACCAGACTTGAAATGTAAAAATGTAAACAGACACAATAAGTCATGATAAAAATCCTTAAAATGTTAATGCTAATGTTATAGCCAAAATCGGGACCAAACTAAAAGTCAACTCTGAACTTCTGATGTCACTTCCTGTTTGTACCCAACTCACTTCCTGTAACATTGGAGCACATTTACAGCAACACACACTTAAGACTTATGGGTTAGTTTTTCTTATTATGTTTACAATATCGGGTAACTGTTATAGCCAAAACTGAGACCAAACTAAAACACAATTCTGAACCCCTGATGTCACTTCCTGTTTGTGTCCAACTCACTGCCGCTAACATTGGAGCACATTTATGGCAACACACACTTATGACTTATGGGTTAGTTTTTCTTATGTTTACTATATTGGGTAACTGTTATAGCCAAAACGGAGACCAAACTAAAAGTCAACTCTGAACTTCTGATGTCACTTCCTGTTTTTGCCCAACTCACTTCCACTAACATTGAAGCACATTTACGGCAACACACACTTGTGACTTATGGCTTAGTTTTTCTTGTTATGTTTACGATATTGGGTAACTGTTTTAGCCAAAACTGAGACCAAACTAAAAGTCAACTCTGAACTTCTGATGTCACTTCCTGTTTGTGCCCAACTCACTTCCTCTAACATTGGAGCACATTTACAGCAACACACACTTATGACTTATGGGTTAGTTTTTCTTGTTATGTTTACTATATTGGGTAACTGTTTTAGCCAAAACTAAAAGTTGACTCTGAACTTCTGATGTCACTTCCTGTTTGTGCCCAACTCACCCTCCTTAACATTGTAGCACATTTATAGCAACACACACTTATGACTTATGGGTTAGTTTTTCTTATTATGTTTACAATATCGGGTAACTGTTTTAGCCAAAACTAAGACCAAACTAAAAGTCAACTCTGAACTTCTGATGTCACTTCCTGTTTGTGCCCAACTCACCTTCACTAACATTGGAGCACATTTACGGCAACACATTGCTTACTGTTACCAACACATTGGTAACTGTTATAACCAAATGAGACCAAACTAAAACTCAACTCTGAACCCCGTGATGTCACTTCCTGTTTGTGCCCAACTCACCCTCCTTAACATTGGAGCACATTTACAGCAACACACACTTATGACTTATGGGTTAGTTTTTCTTATTATGTTTACTATATTTGGTAATAGGTGTGAAAATGTAACTATAGGGTTGTTAATTCATGTCTAGAGGGCTCTAATGTAAAAAAAATATATATTTTGAATTTTGAATGAATCAACCTCAACTTGCTTGCAAAACCGGATACGGTTGATATATTGAAGACTAATTCAGGTTCTATACTTGCAAAAACTGTACATTTGATTCGTCAGAGACTGAATCAACTTCAAAAACGTACACTCTTGGTTTGTTGAAGTCTGAATCGTCTTTAGTGCTTACAAAAACATGTAGACTAATTCGTGCTTGAAGTTGAAACAGGTTCATGGAAAATGAAGTTACATTAGGTTTGACTCCAAATTGTTCATCGGTGTGAAGCATCCTTCACTGTCCTGTTCCTTGACTCAACACTTAAAAAAAGAGTGTCAAGTTACGACTTGACTGACCAAATAAAACATTTCAAACCAAATGCCATCCACCCGGGTGGTCCGTGTACCTTTGGTGTCTCAAAAACAACAAGAAAAACAAGCCTAATGGAGGAAGCTGTACACCAGGAGTGCAATGTCAGCGTAACCTTATTCCCCCCGCCGATGCTTGTTGGGTTAAGAGCTTTTCCTGGTTCACTTCCATGCAATTTGAGAGGAAACATTTTTTTTTTTCAAAGCCTAACAGCCTTTGATATGGCGTCAATGTAGCTCATTTGTGCCCAGTTAAAAGCGTAATTGCAAATAACGAGAGAGAAAAGTACGTCTTTAGGTGACCAAAACAACCGCAGACATTATTTTGAATGCTTTTGTTTGTAAAATTGTGCAAAAATGTCCATTATCATTCATATAATTTGAAGCATTTATGCTGATTATTTGAACTTTTTGTAATATTTGATTCATTTTGTGTTCAGTAAATATAGTAACTAAAATATTAAAAATGCCTGTATGGTCCAGTAGTGTAATTTGACTTAATGACAAACTATAATCACATATAAAGGCATTTAAAAATGCATAAAAAACGTATTTCTTCTTTAAAAGGCGGAGCTCATGTATTAAGGATATCCCTTATGTCACATGATGTAATATTATTAGATTAAACTTGTTACATCATTTTTGTAAATCACACTGATCGGTTTATGATCAAATCTGTCATCCCGATACACCGCTTTGGTCTGACAATGAGATACTGGCTGTGTCCTCTCAGGTTGCTAGGCAACAGCTCCATCCAGGTCACACACACACACACACACACACAAACAGAAGATGCTAGCTTGACCCTCGTGTTTTTATCAGCGAGTCAAGCAGTAAATATGCAAATGATCTACAGCGCAAGGCAGAATAATAAACATACTAAATAGATGCTTACGACCCAAATAAACAACGAGAGGTCATTGTTAGTTTATCGTTTATTCAGTCTTTGACTCAGATGACAGTAGATTACTTAAAGAATCTAAATAAATCTCTCACAAATCCACCCCCCCCCAAAAAAAATACTGCTATGTGTTCAAAAGAGCACCCTATATACAGTATCTGTACTGTAAAATCTCAATATATACACACACACAGTCATTTCACATCATACTGTACACTCATAAAACAGGAAAAAGCCTCACTTTCTGACTCGTTTTTGGACCCGATGAGGTTTTGATGTTGAAATAGCCAAAAAAAAAAAAGACACAGGAGACCTTTGAGGTTGTTAAAGCTAAAAAAAAAAAATCCCAAACATGCTAGGTGTTCCCCCAGCAGGTGGCACTGCAACAACATGGTGAGTAGAGCATTTTCATGGAGAAGAAAGCTCACTTGAATGAACTGAAATTGTAACTTTAAATGTTTTTTTTTGCCATTTTAAAAAATACTAGTTTTTTTTAGGGTACACACATAATAACGGTCAGTATTATGTGTGTACTTTGAAATGAAAACTCTTTAAGGACTCGATAATAAATGCCTGGTACTCTCTGCAGTTGAGTATATAACATAACCTTGCGGAAATACGGTATTGAATAAATTCTAATTCACACAAGGTGACCCCCCCCCCCCCCCACCCCCACCCAAGTGCTCTACTGTAATTGTTTGCAGGTGTTGTAGAAGATACATCCCTCTGTAATGAGAAAGTGGGAATGTACCAAACAATCCCCTCGGGGGGCACACTCAGTAGCAAACCAAAATGATAGCTTCACAAATCCAGGTTCCAAGGGGTTCCAGCTGAAGTTCTTAGGGTTTCGGAGGATTTAATGATTTCCTGTGTAATGAGGTAAATCGGTTCTGTCTGGAACCGTCAACAACGGTTCAGGTATTTCGATTTTTATTTTTTAATTTTTTTAAATACGCATGCAGGAGTTCTATCAAAATACAGCGGAACCTCCAAAACTATAGAAACATATTTTCATGTTCCTCCCCCGTTAAATGTCTATTAGGAGTAGTTTTACTTGATTTTAGTTTTATTATATAGTGGTTTACATCGTTTATGTTACACTCATGACTTATAAACTTGCCTGTACACCTAATAAAAAGGTTTTATGATGGCGACAGTTTGAGTCTGGAGTGAATTAATCTTGAAATTAGAACAACCTGAAAGTCAACCTGTGGATAGTGTTGGCCTACAGAGGCTCCATTGTATACCACAAGTTGTATGTGATTCCTGCAATACCTATAGAATGCCACTAGATGACAGTATTTCTTTGTCTCGTAGTATTTTGGTTTAGTGGTTAATATCGTTTTTACACTTCTTAGGTATGTTAAAGGGGACCGATTATTTTTTCTGTGTGTACTCAAGAGAGTTTTGTTAGCACGGAAAAATGGCTTGTAAGAAATATTTGTTCAGGTTTGGAAAAAAAGGCGCGGCCGCGGGTGGAATAAACTAAAACAGACCATTTTGGAAATCCAAGAAAATACAGCTGGTGCAGATTCTGGAAGATCTAGAAAGCTTTCTGTGGGGGTTATTGTGTGTAGCTGCTCTATAGAAGTCTCGTAGTATTTTGGTTTAGTGGTTAACATCGTTTTTACACTTTTTAGGTATGTTAAAGGGGACCGATTATTTTTTCGATTATGTTTGTGTTTCATATGTTTCACATAATGCGTCCTGAAAGAAGTTTGGGATGGCTATGTGTACTCAAGAGAGTTTCAGAGAGTTTTGTTAGCACGGAAAAATGTCTTCAGGTTTGGAAAAAGGCGCGGTCGCGGGTGGAATTAATTAAAACAGACCGTTTTGGAAATCCAAGAAAATACAGCTGGTGCAGATTCTGGAAGATCTATAAAGCTTTCTGTGGGGGTTATTGTGTGTAGCTGCTCTATAGAAGTCCACAACTCAATACAAAAATGAGCATAATAGGTCCCCCTTTATAATGACGCTTAGAAGATTGACTGCACACTTAATGACAGTTTTTGGGAAGTTTTTTGAAATTTGAAATTAAAACCCGTGTTTGATTACGGAGGTTCCGCTGTACCCCGAGAGGAGATCCGTCAACTAGAAGAGTAACGGCGCTTCCGTAAGAGACCTTTATGTTTTTTTCCGAGTTAAAATGTGATACACTTAAAAAGGCCGAGCAGCTTACCTGGTACGCGTAGTGCTTTGTGAACATGCTAGCTAATGTTCGACTTCATTTCATAGTTAGAATCAACACGCACGTCGCCTGCGCGGCGGCGTGAGCTACTTCTTATATTCCGATACGATCCCCTTGCTAAACGCGGGGGAGCTAAATAGATCAGACGAGATACATTGTTACATAGCGGAAGAGCTTAGTGAATGTACGGGCGACATTCCGTCATATGTTGGTCACATTGCCAGGATTCAGGCCACTGCAAGGAGCTAAGAGCTAGCTAGCGTAGGCGCTAAGTCACCACACACACACACACAACAAGAAGCCAAAGTGACGGAGTGGAACGCTTCCCTTAGTCACACACACACACAAAAAAAAAAAAAAAATGTCAGCACTTAGTGGTTTTTCTTTTTGCTCTGCAGAACTGATCCTTTGGATTGCGCTCTGGAAGGTGACAGGAAATTCCACAGTTTGCTATGTCGCATTTTAACGCAGTCCAGAGCGGCGAGGGCGCGGCGGCAAGATACTGGCTCTGTGGGGAGGTAGGCGGGGCAGACGGGGGAGATAAGTGCCGGCTTAGCTTAGTAGAGGCAGGAAGAGCAGGGGGGGTGGGGGTTCACGTGACCACTTGCTGAACTGTGGAGCGTTCGTGGGGGCACGACTGGTCCCGGCAGCGCACCCTCGTGAGGAGCCGGCGCAGCTTATTGGAGAAGTTCTTGTTCATCTGGCGGTACATGAGCGGCATGGCGAAGCTGCTGGAGAACGCCATAAGCTTGGACACGCACCTCAGGAAGTAGTAAGTGGGGAAGTAATGCGTGCTGCCGACGTAGCCGGGGGCGCCGGCGACCGTGTGGACCAACAGTGTCATGTAGTAGGGACTCCACAGTATGAACTGCACGCACACTGAAGCCAGTAACAGTCTGTGGATGGACGGGTCCAAGCGTGCCGAGTCCTGGTCCAGAGGTGTGGACTCCTTCCGTATGCGCAGGATAAGCACGAAGGCGTAGAGCACCGCCACGGCTGGGACCACGTAGCCGATGAACATCATAATGGCGTCGGCCGCTTCTTTATTCTGCATTTTGGAGCACTCCACCATCTTGGTGGAGATGTGGTTGCACACGTAGAAGAGCAGCGAGGAGAAGCTGGTGAGCACGGCGCCGCCCCAGATGAAGCCGCACACGTGCTTGGTGTTGTACACGCTGGACATGTACGTGCGCGGCAAAGCCCGCTCGATGTAGTAGTCCAGACTGAGCAGCGTGGTGGAGTACATGATGACCAGCGAGGAGATGTTGAAGAGGATGAGCAGTGTGATGTACACCTCGTTGGTGTATTCCCACGCGTGCCAGCGGGTGAAGGTGGAGCTCAGCAGTTCCACGGGCGCCACCACGTTGAGCACCAGGCCGGCGATGGCCATGTTGACGAAGTAGACGTCCGGCATGGTCATGGACACCTTGTTGGAGAGGTTGACAGCCACCAGGAGCACGTTGTAGCACAGTCCCAGCGGGAAGCAGACCAGGAGGTAGACCAGGGACAGCACGGACAGGATGAGGCCAAAGTCCTGGCAGAGGCGGAAGTCCACGCTGCTTTCCGTCTCATTGTAAACCATGCAGATCCACATTGCTGGGAGCAGGACAGGCGCTCGCCGCAGGTGGACTGCAAGCAGGAAAAGAAGACTTAGTTAGGAAAACTCGTTAGGAATACCACAGAAGTTATTAACTGGCAGTCAAGCGGAACTTTTCCAGCTGGACGCCCTAGGCGTTGGACTGTCCAATTTGGACTTCTACCATAAAGAAAAGAGAAAAACAGACCCCAGCTCAGTGCATGTATTTTGCTTTTTCTTTGGCTTTTTGTGTCCCCCACTCTGGCCTCCTGAACATGTTGTGTGTACTTAAATTCATTAATTCATTAATTTTCTACCGCTTATCCTCAAAAGGGTAGTGGGAGATGCTGGAGCCTATCCCAGCTGTATTCAAGCGGAGAGGCGGGGTACACCCTGGACTGGTGGCCAGCCAATCATAGTACACATATAGACAAACAACCATTCACACTCACATTCATACCTATGAACAATTTGGAGTCGCTAATTAAACTAGTATGTTTTTGGAATGTGGGAGGAAAACGGAGTACACGCATGCACGGGGAGAACATGCAAATTCAGAGAATCAAACCCAGGTCTGTGTGGCCAGCATGCTAACCACTCGACCATCGTGCGTCTATACCACAATATAAACATTCATTCATTCATTTTCTACCGCTTATCCTCAAAAGGGTAGTGGGAGATGCTGGAGCCTATCCCAGCTGTCTTCATGCGAGAAGCGGGGTACACCCTGGACTGGTGGCCAGCCAATCACAGGGCACATATAGACAAACAACCATTCACACTCACATTCATACCTATGGACAATTTGGAGTTGCTAATTAAGCATAAAAATGGCTACATTCACTTAAATACTACTATAAGGTATTCAGAAGAGCATTGAAAGACATGTTGTGCTATGTAGTATATGTAGTATGTAGTATTGTGCTAGTAGGTGTCCATTAAGTTACATTGCAAGGTGTAAAGGTGACTATAGGGGTGTTATTTCATGTCTAGAGGGCTCTAGTAATATTCATGAATTCATTCATTTACTACCGCTTATCCTCACAAGGGTAGCAAGGGGTGCTGGAGCCTATCCCAGCTGTCTTCGAGCGAAGAGGCGGGGTACACCCTGGACTGGTGGCCAGCCAATCACAGGGCACATATAGACAACCATTCACACTCACATTCATACCTATGGACAATTTGGAGTCGGAGGAATTTGGAGTTGGAGGAAACCGGAGTACCCGGAGAAAACCACGCATGCACGGGGAGAACATGCAAACTCCACACAATTGGAATTGAACTCGGGTCTCCTAGCTGTGAGGTCTACGCGCTAACCACTCATCCACCATGCAGGTTAGCGTCAGTGTTTTACACATTAGTTTGTGACGGCCTGCCATCAACACATTGTTGCTATATTAAGCACAAAAATAAACAACAGAAGAAAGTTAATTTCTATATCCCAACATTTTTTTGCTTTCATGTATTTTGTGCCTCTATCACACATGCAACTAATTATGCTAACCATGCTGCCACAAGTAGATTGCAGCCCTGTGAGAAACACTGCACTCTGATTCATTGCATGGCTTTCTTTGTTTTTACTGAACGTTTCAGCACAAGCGTGTCTTATATGATCAAGCACACATGTCCTAGAAGGTACATTAGAGCCTTGAAAAAGACTTGTTGTTGTTGGCAAAGTGCATTAAATATTAAGTCGTACATACATATACGTTCGCTAGTCAGAGTAGCAGTCAAGCAGCCCGACTCGCACACACACACACAAAGCACTGTTCAACCCCGAGTAACACTGTTAATTTCACTTCACTGCATCCGACTGGCTGAATATGAACAGCTCGCAGTGTGCATAGGCCCTAAAAAAAAAAAACTGATAGCTGCCGCCAATGAAGGCCTTGTTCTGGTGGCGGCACACAAAACTCAATTGTCTTGACGCCTCTGCAAGCTTCTGTTCTGCCTGGCTGTCTGTCTGTCTGTCTGTCACGGTCACATGAGAGCTCGCTGCTTTTCCACATGGCCTAACAATGACATTTAAGCCCCCCCCCCCGTCTGCAACCAAACAGTACAGTTAGTTTGCTTCACTTCTGTATGCTGCATTTTATTTACATTACATTACTATCTATACTAACAGAAAAAAGACACATTGGGATTAAAAGTGTCAAATGAAATTAGGTGCAACGGGAATGCACATGAAGACATAAAACAAGACGACGGGAAAAGCGGCTTATTTATAAATATGATGATACACGACTTGTAAACATGATATGGAGTGGTGCAAATATGTTGATCCACGATATGTGACTTGTAAACATGATATGGAGCGGTGCAAATATGATGATCCGTGATACTGGATGTGATTTGTAAACATATGGAGTAGGTCAAAAATGTGACAACTGGAATGTTGTCAATGTACAACTAGAACCTTCAGAACTGGACTACTTTGGTCCTATACTTCGAACTAATGCCTTATTTTATGCTACATTGTCATTGCTCATTAGAAATGTGTGTTGGCTCATATGAAGTCCTAGTTCTACAACAAGACCCTTCAGAACTGGACTACTTTGGTTCTATATTTCTAACTAATGCCTTATTTTATGCTACATTGTCATTGCTCATTAGAAATGTGTGTTGGCTCATATGAAGTCCTAGTTCTACGACAAGACCCTTCAGAACTGGACTACTTTGGTTCTGTACTTCGAACTAACGCCTTATTTTATGCTACATTGTCATTGCTCATTAGAAATGTGTGTTGGTCCAATAGGAACCCTGTTCATTTAAAACATGCACGGGTTCATTTTAGAATATGTTGACAATTTGGCATAGCGTCCTCGACTTTACGCTTCTGTTGACTGGGACACACGGCGAAGACAAGATTTATAAAGAGTGAAATTTGAAGCAGGCGTGCGGTGGAGGCGCACTGGGAGTTCAAGGCAAGGTCAAGGAAAATGGGCGCCGTTTCCATTCAAAAAAAAAAAAATCTTTACCTTGATAAGTAAATATCCTCTGAAACAAAACATGCGCTAATGGCTGCAGATTCTATGCAGAGATTGACAATAACCAGCAAACAAAGTGCAGGAAGGCGGTTGTGTTTTCATTGCCAGTAAAGGGGGAGCACCCCCCCCCTCCTTCACTTACGTAAGAGAGCCACTACAGAGTGGGCTGTTTTGGTCTCAAGGAGAGTGGGGGGGGGGGGAGACGTCAGTCCGTCTATGTACTACTCCAGCTGGCTATAATGAGGCTGTGCTGAAGGCTGGAACAAAAAAAAAATTTGGACTGGAAACAGGGTCAGCAGGAAGAGAAAGTATCCAGTTACTTTTTACAAAAGTCTGTTTTCAGAAGCACCGGCCTACCCTCATGCAAACACCACGAGGTGAATCATTTACTAGAAGTTTCCCTGCTAAAAATCTCATACAGTATTTATATGCTAATGGTCCGCTACCATCAGGAATCTTAATAAGACACAGTAAATAACGCATAATTAATTATATTGAGCCTTATGGCACAACAATAACAATAACAAGACATATTGTTTTGCTTCTTGTTGCACATGTCGGCAGTCCAGCCCACAGCGTGAACTTTTTACACCGCTTTTGCGTCAAAGCGTGATGGGAGTCAACTATTCCCAGATGGGGAAGGCCCACCAAACACGCTGTCTGTCGTAAGAGTGTGACCCCCACGTGCTCCATGTGTCAATGCTTGGCCGTCTGATGGGAGTGTACTGCAACACGCCGAGGGGGCCACACCCTCTTGTCTTATATCCGTACAGGAATTTACAGACATTTCTGAGAAATGACCGCTTTTGTGTCACATGATTTATTGCAACAGTGCAGGAGGAGCGTCGGGAGAAATACTACTCAAATCAAAACAAGACTACGTGACTCACATTCACAAACTTTTGTGGTTGTGCGGCGTTGACAGGAGTCAAGTGACATTCAGTGCACATTTTTACCCCCCCTCCTTCTCTCTCTTCTTAGTGTATAATTCACAGCAAAAGAACCACATCAGAACCACACAGCTACTTCTGAGAGACCATTAAAATACCAAAGGATCTTTCAAGAAAAAGTCCCTTCAATGTCTTCAAGGCCATTTCCTCAGCTGCTGATAATTCTTGCTAGTTTAACAACGAGGTATAATCCGAGCTATAGTAATACCATTGTGAATGGTATTTAAATAATATACAAATATTAAAATACACTATCCTTTCCCGCGATTTTCAGTGTTTACAAAAACACTCACACTCAGCTGCAAACCGCCCAAGTAAATACTGAATATCACAGCCTGATGAGGTCATTAGAACTACATCATTTGCAAGGTCCCCAAACTGGACGCCCTTGACGCCTTGGCTGAAACTACAAATTCTGTCTATAAAAGTTATATGAACAGAATCAGTGACAAAATGGCAGCCTTGGACAATGTGAACAAAGGCTCCTGTGCCGCTTCTACAAGGACTGAATGGACATGGTAGCATGCTAACCAAGGACACCTGAAGTGGCCACGGTTGAATGCCTTTTCCAAGTCCACAACGCAAATGTTGGATAAAACTCCTGTGCACACTTCAGTGCAAATGCAAGGTTGTAGAACTGGTCCAGTGTTCTGCGACAAGGACGAAAAACCACATTGTACTTCCTGAAACCGAGGATCGACTAACGGTTGTACCTTTTTTTCGCTAGCACCGACTGGTGTACTAATGTGTTTAGTCAACTAGTTAGTACATTTAGCACCCAAGCATCATAATTACCCCCCACTTTACAGTGTACCAAGGATGTTTACGCAGATCATCGTGTTTTTTTGCGCCGTTATGCCGTATTATACCACACCATCCAGTCAAGACCTGATCACGTTTTCGACAGTCTTCACTATGCCGGTGTTTTTGAACTGTCACAGTCGTCAACAAGAGTCAGAGTTCAGTGGTCAGCACAAAGCAGGCTTAAGCGCACTTAAGCCACCCCACACACCCACTCCCCCCCCCGTCACACACGGCACGCTCATGTCGCCTTTGGTCACGTGGATAAAGTTGACGGCTAGGGGCCTTAAATCTCAAGCGGCGTTTAATGTGCTGAGCGGGGAAGATTACAGCGGTAAAGTATTTTGTCAAACTGTAGCTTTCGCTCTCAAAAACGCAGTCATCTGTTTGCAATTACACGTAAGACAACGTTATATTTCTACTGCTGCTGCTTATATATATATATATGGATATTGTGATTGTCTTACGCACAGTTTGAGTTGGGTTTCATGGGAGAGGACGCTCAAACGACCAGGTGATGTATTCATTGACAAAACACACACATCTAAGCACACAATGAGGTGATGTAACTATGTATCCAAAACGTTGCCTATGCAAACATAGCTAAGCACACTTTAATGGAGTTGTACTACAGTATTTTCTCCGTATAATACAGTGAAGTTCCACTACAAGTCCAACATATCGTTTAATTAATACCCCTCAGTGTCAAACAGATTGGAATTAACAACTTTATCAACTGTCTATTGCATTGAGTGACTGGTAAGTGTATATTATTATCATATCTTGGCAACGGTATCAAATATGTTTAAAAGCAGTGACATTTATGTCAAGGAGAAGCGTCATTATGTTCAGTTATCTTCCAACCAAAGACAGACACTATCAAAACTGTTCAAACTTGTTCCAAAACCTTCTTGTTATTTACCTAATGTAAACATAGTAATAAAATACAGTTTTAGAAATAGCTTACTTGCCCAAAACTTAGGGCTGCACGGCGGTCGAGTGGTTAGCTTGGAGACCAGGGTTCGATTCCACCCTCGGCCATCTCTGTGTGGAGTTTGCATGTTTTCCCCGTGCATTTTCTCCGGGTACTCCGATTTCCTCCCACATTCCAAAAACATGCTAGGTTAATTAGCGACTCCAAATTGTCCATAGGTATGAATGTGAGTGTGAATGGTTGTTTGTCTATATGTGCCTTGTGATTGGCTGGTGATCGGTGCAGGGTGTACCCCGCCTCTCGCCCGAAGACAGCTGGGATAGACTCCAGCCTGTTTGGTTTTGAATGATAGGAGTTTTATATACATCTTGTATTGGATTTTTGGAGTGATGTGTGTATCCTAGTACATGTTTTTTTTTGTTTAATTTACAAAAAATACAGGGAATAATGAAAATACATGATAAAAACTGTTAAAAGTGGCTTCACATCAGACAGATTTATTGTGTTTTGTTTGTTTCTTTCGGCTTTTTCCTGATTACGGTGTCGCCACAGCGGATCTATGATTGTGCTTTGAATTTGTCTTGATTATTCTTTGTTGTCTGTAGTACTTTTAAGTAGTATTCGGTTTCACACTATACTCAAGCTTGGTTTATCTGGTATAAATGTGAATGTGTTCATTGTCCCCGTTAAATAAACAGACAAATACTGGCATTTATGTTAAGTAGATACACCAATAGAAAGTTAGGACTTTTGTGTAGAACCTTAATAGGTGATGATGCGTTCAATGCACATGTCCAACTGCTCAGTATTTCAGTACTTTTTGCACAGAATCCACCAATGAATATCCTGGTTAAATTAAAATTGGAATTTAAGCAGTCCTCAAAAGGACTTAAAAGATAAATGTTAATTTAAGAAGCTCAACTGTAAAAAATGCTACATCACATAGCGTAATATGTATCTTGTCTAAAAAAAAAAACACACAACAAAAAGTAAACAAAACTGTCAAAACTAGTTCCACGCCGTTAGACACATCCTTGCTTATCATGTAATGTAGTATTACATAATTATTATTAAAATACTACTACGTTGTACAGTATTTATGGACACAAACTGGAATATTTGTCTTAACCTTTATGGCACTTGATGCCACAGATACTAGCTAGCTGTCACGGTTTACTCAACATTTTATGCCTTTAGCGGACAAATATAAAGAGTAGAAAATGTATACATTTTTTCTTAAGGAGAAGTCAAATAAAAGAACTTACCAGAGACGTTGGAGACTTGGCTGCCTGTCGTCCGACAACCCTACGGAGGCATCGGGTCAGGATGTAGCATTTCCACTGGCATTTCTCAATGGCTTCATTTGGAGCACAATTTTTTTTTAAATAAAAAAAACAACCTCTCCTTCCTCCCAGCGCTTGTAAAATCCTTTACGATAAAGTAATAAGACAGCAAAATCCAAATGGAGAGCCTTCGAGTATCAACTTTTTCCCCTTGCTTGTTGAGAAAAAAGTGGGCCGTCCGTTGTAGACGTTACGATCTACAATGTGTACACATGTGACCCCTCCCCCCACTTGACGCCCCCCTCTCTCCCTGCTGAGCTGCTGAGCTCGGGTCGCGAGCCACCACATGACGTTTTGCGCTCTGATTGGCTAGAAGGCACAAGGGGCGGGACTTTGTAGAGACCAAAGGAAGAATAACACACACACACACAGGCACACACGTCTTCGTGTTTTTAGTGCTGGAAAGGAAGTTAAAAACTTTTAATTGGGTTAGTTATCTGTTTTGACATATTTTATCCCAAATATTACTTTATTAAATAATGTTATTTGGAAACTGCTGCAAAATCAGTCAAAAATAATTACTGTGGTAGTATAGGTACAAAGTATGGTGGTCGACAAGGGTAAATTATTAAAAAAAAACAACACAAAATGACAAAAAACAATTAAAAGTGCTGCAACTTCACAGAACAAAACTGAAGTTTTCCAGGCTACCTGTGGGATGTCGCTGCATATAAAGACAAACCCTCTATTGCTAATCAATTCAAACAAAAACAAAACATCTGTATGCCCACACAGCATGATAAACTTTTATTAAATCCATATGTGGAGTAAATTTATGCAGCGGATTGAGCAAGGCACAATGTACCAACAAGAACCAGCATATGATTTTACAAGCTATATTTAGGAAGAATGCAGAAAACCACTGATATCATTTATCCTGAATCATCCACAACGCAAATACAGGAAGTAGTTCTTTTGGTAATATATATCTGTTACTTGAGCCACCTGTGTCTTGATGCTGAATTATTAATAAACAATATGCGCAATATCTGTTTCACGCTACAGTTGCAGGGACCATATGAAGAATTACAATAATGCACATTTGCAATGTAATTTAATCAATTTAGTTAGTGAGCAAGCCCGTTGACAGTTCATTATTTTTTTGCATGTCATTTAATAATACAAGTACTACATTTCCCACAGCTGCATGTACAGTAGAGTAAAAGAGTAGTATTTTTCAATGCTACTCAAAAACACCGCATGTATTAAGTGTTGCTGATGGTGAAGATCTGACGGATTATCTCCCACGATCCCCCAGTTGCAACAACAAACATGTCATCACCCGCAAACATGAATAACTTATTTGCAAAGGTGCGGAATAGCTAATGCTATAATTCCTCAATCGTCTTATGTGCGGGATTAATTGCATTGCGTGATGCTTATGCGCGGGGGTTTTAAGGTGAGCTGGAGGTGGACAAGTGTTTAGCTAATTCAACTGTAATTATGGTAATGGCAATGGTTTAATTTCATTTGAACATGCATCAGATTACAATTGAATGCATCATATAATCAGTTCACGGTTCAACATGTCCGAAAGGAGTAGGAAGAAGCAAAGCTTATTAAATCCTAACCCCTCCATCTGGTACTTTTACAATCAGTAACTGTTACATTTGTTCACTTCCTGCTTTCCATAATAAAGTTTAAGGTTTTTTTTTTTGTTTTTTTTTTAAATAATGTACCTCGTACCGAAGTACAAGGTGATATGACCATACAATGACATAATGGTTACCATAGTAACCGTCAATATAGTGATATATATAGCACATCATGACTGGTTCAAGACTCTTCATCCTTGTATTTAGCAAACATCAACTGCTTGTATTGTTTCTTGAATTGGCTCATCGTTGTGCATTGTTTGATTTCCTTACTCAATCCATTCCATAGTTTGATTCCACATACTGAAATGCTATGGCTTTTTAATGTAGTCCTAGCATAGAAGTGTTTCAAATGTACTTCTTCCCTGAGATCATATTTCTCCTCTCTTGTAGAGAAGTATTGGATGCATTTTTAGGAAATTGGTTATTTTTAGCCTTATGTATAATTTTAGCTGTTTGAAGATGAACTATATCAGCAAGTTGAAGTATTTGTGATTTTAGAAATAAGGAGTTAGTATGTTCTGTGTAGGCGGCATTATGAATTATCCTTACTGACCTTTTTTGCAGTACATTTAACGAGTGAAGATTGCTTTTGTAGTTATTACAACATATTTCCACACAATAAGTAAGATATGGGGCGGCACGGCCGTCGAGTGGTTAGCGCGCAGACCTCACAGCTAGGAGACCAGGGTTCAATTCCACCCTCGGCTATCTCTGTGTGGAGTTTGCATGTTCTCCCCGTGTATGCGTGGGTTTTCTCCGGGTACTCCGGTTTCCTCCCACATTCCAAAAACATGCTAGGTTAATTAGCGACTCCAAATTGTCCATAGGTATGAATGTGAGTGTGAATGGTTGTTTGTCTATATGTGCGCTGTGATTGGGTGGCCACCAGTCCAGGGTGTAAAAAAAAAAATAATTCTCCTCTCATTCCATGTGGAAGTGGTATTTTTAATGTTTTTTTTTTTTGCTTTTATGTGCTTCTTCTCAGGCTGTATGGTGGAGGAGTGGTTAGCACGCAGGCCTCACAGTTCGGAGACCCGAGTTCATTTCCACCCTCGGCCATCTCTGTGTGGAGTTTGCATGTTCTCCCCGTGCATGCGTGGGTTTTCTCCGGGTACTCCGGTTTCCTCCCACATTCCAAAAACATGCTAGGTTAATTGGCCACTCCAAATTGTCCATAGGTATGAATGTGAGTGTGAATGGTTGTTTGAAGATATGGTAGAACCAGAATTAAATGCATTTTGAGTGTGATGACCATGAGCAGGACACTTAATATTTTATGCTGAGTCATCACTATGAGTGTCGATTAATTGCGTCAATTTGTCAGAATTTCCAGTGTAACTGCCGTGTTGTGTTGTGCGGTGATTTGCTGCAACATGGGAGAAAATGGATGTCATTAGCGTTAAGGTTTAGGCTTGCGGGCTAAAGCACACTTTATCTCCAATCAGGCTGTAAAATCTCTTCCTATTCTTGGACACTTTAGCGGCACTGCAAGGCTCTAGAGTCTGTACTCCCCTGAAGGCGCTAAAGACTCCTAGGTCACATGACGACACACACGCGTCTTGTTTATAAATGAAAGTCTATGTATTGAGTTCTCAGTCAGCCCCCCCCCAGATACTTGTCAGCTGTCTGCACAATTACTTTGGCACCAGATGGTCACGGACAAGTAATGTGAGCGTCTAATGATTTCTTATCAGATTGAACTCGTTTCAATGGGGACGTTGGGGGGAAAAACATTTTAAGGAGCAAAGACTGTCATGCAACACCAAGCGGTGACTACAGCAGTACTATATAGTGCACATGCATTTAAAGCTGCAAGACCCGGGAGTGCACATTAAGCTCATTAAGTGCTTGTAGTGTGGTTGGGGACCAGACACCGACGTCCATCTCGGAATATTCAGCTTAGAATGGCAGAATCTTCTGGTTATCAAACTTGTACTTTCTGTTTTCAACAATTGTTTTTTTTCAAAAATACAAATAAATCCTACTGTTTTGTGGTTTATTATGTCATATTTGTAGTAAAACATATGCACCTTGAAGCAAAGTTTCTGCCTTAGTGAAGCATTTTCAAGCATAAACTGAAATAAAAATATAAGGCATTTAGAAGACGCATTCAAAGACTTAACTTTTTTGTTAGACGTCAGTAATGTTACCCCTTATGTTCATAACAGGCTTTTATTCCACATTTGAATTACCCTACAACAGGCGTGATAATAATTTTGAACCCCTGACATCACTTCCTGTTTGCCCCCCCCGCTCTGTTCCCCGAGGGAACACATTTTTTTGCAACACACATGAGCATCAGTCTTATTTATGTGTTAAATGGCTTATTTACTCTTATTATGTCTACTACTATAGGGCTGCACGGTTGTCGAGTGGTTAGCGCACAGACCTCACAGCTAGGAGACCAGGGTTCAATTCCACCCTCGGCCAGTTTCCTTCCACATTCCAAAAACATGCTAGGTTAATTAGCGACAAATTGTCCATAGGTATGAATGTGAGTGTGAATGGTTGTTTGTCTATATGTGCCCTGTGATTGGCTGGCCACCAGTCCAGGGTGTACCCCGCCTCTCGCCCGAAGACAGCTGGGATAGGCTCCAGCACCCCTGCGACCCCCCCCCGTGAGGATAAGCGGTAAAAAAAAATGAATGAATTAATGAGTTCTCCTCCTATTTTTTGTGGAAGTGGTAACTTTTTGGCTTCTTATTTTGTCTTTTCCCACCCTTGGCCATCTCTGTGTGAAGTTTGCATGTTCTCCCCGTGCATGCGTGGGTTTTCTCCGGGTACTCCGGTTTCCTCCCACATTCCAAAAACATGCTAGGTTAATTAGCGACTCCAAATTGTCCATAGGTATGAATGTGAGTGTGAATGGTTGTTTGTCTATATGTGCCCTGTGATTGGTTGGCCACCAGTCCAGGGTGTAGAAGACAGCTGGGATAGGCTCCAGCACCCCCCGCGACTCTCGTGAGGATAAGCGGTAGAAAATGAATGAATGAATGTCTACTATTATGGGTAATACAAGTGTAAAAGGTGAACATAGGGTTGTTAGTTTATATAAAGAGGGCTCTAATAATATAAACATTTGTTTTAGAAGATCGCAATTTTTTTTTATTCATCTGGAAATGATTAAACGCAATAAGAATATACCGACTCAACAGCGCCTGTGCTGGTTGCAGCTAAGTACTACATTTCTGGGTTTTTAATTATCTATCTTTTTTTTTTCACCTAATCGGTTATTATGGGATTGTCAAAGGTCAGGACTCGTACAACTGTAATTCTTCAGGCAGCCATTAATTACCCTCACTCTCAATTTAAACTCAGTCAACTGACTTTTTCTGCAAGACGAAGATCATTATGTTGGGGTAAAACCATTTTTTAAAATTTTCATAGAAATACTCAATATTACACAAGACTGTCATCTCGTCAGAAGATTTCCCAGAAAAGAGGCTTTTCCCTTGAGGTAAAAAAATGTGCTTGCGGTCGACATGAACACTGTTGTATTGTGTGTCTTGTGCACTTTCACACAGTGTCCCATGTACAGAATATACAGGAAGTTGTTGCAGAAAAATAAAGACTAAAAACAGCTTGGATTAACACTACATAAGCCTTCTAAGCTGGTGGTGCTTCTGTGTTTTTGCGTTTTTTGAGTTTTGATGATGAATTTTAATATTCCTCTCCCATCTGTCTCGGGCTTATCCTTTCTGATGTTATGAATACAAGTGATGCTTGTATTCTTTCCCCTAGTTTGTCCTTGAATAAGAAGTATAATGGCAGCAGGATGCTCAGCATCCGAGAGTACAAATGGTAGTCAAACATGAAGGCTGACATTCAATCTTGTAAGGACTGTGGAAGCAATTTTTAAAAAGTGAGTTGATTAAAAGGACAGGAAGTTTCCATGACTTCAAAGAACTTTACATCGAGACACGTTCATTTCCTGGAGATTTAGCCTGATCCTTGCCCTGCCTTAACCTGAAGCAAAGTCCTTACTGGAAGAAGCTATGAATTAGGGTACAGAATTCCACAACCAGATAAAAAAAAAACAACAAAAAAAATTAAACCGTATTAGGAAAGCAGGAAGTGAACAAATGTAACAGTTACTGATTGTCCTTTTGGACATGTGGAACTGTGAACTGATTATGTGATGCATTCAATTGTAATCTGATGTTCAAATGAAATAAAACCATTACCATTGCCATTAATGGGGTGTACCTCAGGTGTCTGCTCTGGCTACCCTCTAGTTTGCTTAGTTCACAACTTACCAAAATATAATCTCTGACCATGATCAATGAATTTCCATCAAGTTTGAGCACACGAAACCTGTGTGGAGCCTTCTAAAATATGTTTATGACATTATAAGAGTCCCCTAGACACGATATAACACCCCTATAGTCACATTTACACTCATATAACCCAATATAGAAAAATAAGAAACGATACAAGCAGTTGATGTTTGCTAAATACAAGGATGAAGTCATGGTGTGCTATATATATAACTATATTGACAGTTACTATGGTAACCATTATGTTATTGTATGGTCATATCACCTCGTACTTTGGTACGGGGAAAAAAAAATAAAAATTAAAAAAATAAAAAAAAAATAAAAAAAAAATACAAATTTAAATAAAATTAAATAAATAATTTGTGAAATTTTTTTATTAATAAAATAAAATTTAAAAAGTTTTTTTAAAATTATATTAGGAAAGCAGGAAGTGAACAAATGTAACAGTTACTGATTGTAAAAGTACCAGATGGAGGGGTAGGATTTAATAAGCTTTGCTTCTTCCTACTCCTTTTGGACATGTGGAACTGTGAACTGATTATGTGATGCATTCAATTGTAATCTGACAGAGAGAGAAAGGTGGCAGCCATTAGCCATTAATGGGGTGTACCTCAGGTGTCTACTCTGGCTACCCTCTAGTTTGCTTAGTTCACAACTAAACCAAAATATAACACCACACAAAACCTGTGTGGAGCCTTTATGACATTATAAGAGTCCCCTAGACATGATATAACACCCCTATAGTCACTTTTACACTCATACAATCCAATATATTAGACATATTGTGATACGTTTGATAACATTCCTGGAATAAGAGGTGGGCAGAACAAAAATAAAAGGAGATGCCATGCTCGGGTGTACTGTAGGCGGAAAAACAGAGCTGGTAAGGAATTGACCTCAAGTCAACTTTGCTGTGTAGCCTCTCTCGACAACATCCACCTCCACTGCATGCATAAATAGTGAGCGGCTTTTTATATACACGGCACATTCCTTGCATGTTCAATTCCCTTCCACTCTCTGGAAATATGGTATAGTTACTGGTTGGTTATTTTAATGCAGCTTTTGAATATGAATATGATCCAATAGAGTCTGATCAACGTCAAACAATACTATATATATATAAAAAGTACTAAAAAAGACTATTAGGCCCACTTCAGCTGCTTTCTTTGGTCACAGCTGCCCAGTCTGGGTCGGGCCGGTCATGCAAATCCTCTTGTACCTAATCTAGCTAAGAATTTATGGGATTTATCGCTAATATGCTACAGTAGTCGCCGTTGTGCTTTGTTTGCTGGAAATATACTGTATGGTATTTTTTTCAGCAAAGTTGTGGTGAGTTTGTGGTCCCCTTGGAATTTCAAATACGTACACTAAACAACTTGAGTAATCTACACGTTGATTGTATTGTAGTACTTTTTTTTTTTTTTTAGTACTTCTCCATGGGTCAGGATGCACTGTTTTCCATTTGAATGCGGCTTTGATTCATGGTGTTCTTCTAAGACTTTAGATCTTGCCCCCCCACTACCACCATGAGTGTTGTTTGCTGACATTATTTTTGCTCCAAATCACCTCCTGTGATTCAGCCACTCCTTTGATGCACTCGGTGGTTCCAGCAGCACAAAGCGGGCATCACGCCGTGATAGCACCTCCATGTTGTTACTCCATCAAAAGGATGTTTGTGGATCAGTTCTAAAGGTCACACGGAGGGTTGGTTGGTGTCCTGTGGTCCTCTACTGGGGCCAACTTTTACCAACGTTTCTGACATTTGAACCCTTCCGAAATCATCTTAGCTTATTTTTTATCATTTCAAGCAGGGGTCTCAAACATGTGGCCCGCGGGCCAAATGTGGCACGCAGGACACTAGCTTGAGGCCCCCGCCTTGATATGAAAATTTAATGTTAGTGCAGGCCCGTGCAAGTTTGATATGGTTGCTGTATGGCAGGGGTCTCAAACACGTGGCCCGCGGGCCAAATGTGGCCCGCAGGATACTAGTTTGAGGCTCCCGCCTTGATATGAAAATTTAATGTTAGTGCAGGCCCCGCGCAAGTTTGATATGGATGCTGTATGGTAGGGGTCTCAAACACGTATGCCCGCGGGCCAAATGTGGCACGCAGGACACGAGTTTGAGGCCCCCGCCTTGATATGAAAGTTTAATGTTAGTGCATGCCCCGCGCAAGTTTGATGTGGATGCTGTATGGCAGGGGTATCAAACACGTGGCCCGCGGGCCAAATGTGGCCCGCAGGACACTAGTTTGAGGCTCCCGCCTTGATATGAAAATTTAATGTTAGTGCAGGCCCGTGCAAGTTTGATATGGATGCTGTATGGCAGGGGTATCAAACACGTGGCCCGCGGGCCAAATGTGGCCCGCAGGACACTAGTTTGAGGCCCCCGCCTTGATATGAAAGTTTAATGTTAGTGAAGGCCCCGCGCAAGTTTGATATGGATGCCGTATGGTTATCATGTACCCAGAAAAAAATTATTATGTTTGATTAATGTTCATGTTAAAGGTTAAATAACTGTTAATAGTTATCCTCCCTATCCGTGTGGAAGTGGTAAGTTTTTTGGCTATTTAAGTTTAAAGGAAATAACTTGAAGGCTACCGTTTAGGTTGCTAGCTCTCTAGTTTGCGAGTTAGCATGTGTAGAAAAGTAAAAATTAAGATATTTAAACCTAGCATGATGTAAAAAGTAGATCACCTGGAGATACACACTTGAAAACAAACAGCTCATTTGCATTAAAGCTACATACACACACATAAGGCGTGTAAAAAAGTATGCATTATTGTGGATCGTATAGTATAATATGATGTGATACAAAAATTGTACTCTATAAACTAGCCTTTACGAGTAGCGGTACACTGAGGGCCCCCCATCCTTATCTCGAAATGGGCATATACTCAGATTAATCCACCCGTGTGGTCCCCCCCCCCCCAAAAAAAACCCCAGATGCTGCCGTGCCACTGGATGTACACTGTCTGGGTGCCGACGAGCACATCTAAGCGGGATTAGGCGGGATGTTGTGGTGGATAGGCAAGAACAGTGGGAGGCTGTCCACACACAGCTGTGTGCTCGGGTCTTTCATAATGATCTGGCCTCTTGGCCTCGACTCTGTCTCCTTTTTGGCTCAGACCCTCCACCACCTTCCCCTCCCACTGACCTCACAGTTTGGACGTCTCTCCAGCCACAGACAGCAAGAAAGTAGTCACACTGTATTGCCTGAAACATGAATTGTTCCGCTCGGTCAGGGGTGTCCAAAGTGTGGCCCCGGGGTCATTATTATTTGTACATTCTAAAAATAAAATTAATTAAAAATAGGAAAATAGATAATTAAAAATGTAAACATTAGCAGTCATTTTACAAGAATATAGTGAAAATATTAACATTTAAAAAATTAAAATTAAAATTAAAATTAAAATTAAAATTAAAATTAAAATTAAAATTAAAATTAAAATTAAAATTAAAATTAAAATTAAAATTAAAATTAAAATTAAAATTAAAATTAAAATTTTATGACAATAAAAATATAATTTTGGGAGCATAAAGAGGAAATATTCCATACATTAGCAGTCATTTTACAAGAATATAATGAAAATATTAACATTTAAAAACTTAAACTTAAAATTAAAAATTTTATAACAATAAAAATATAATTTTAGTAGCATAAAGAGGAAATATTCCATACATTAGCAGTCATTTTACAAGAATATAGTGAAAATATTAACATTTAAAAACTTAAAAACTTAAAAAAATTAAAATTAAAATATAATTTTAGTAGCATAAAGAGGAAATATTCCATCAACCCAAACAAAAACAACATGTGTTCAGCATATGATCAAAATAAACAATTAACAATACTGGTATTTATAACCCACAAGGCATACTGGGTAACTTATGTTGGGGAAATGCAAATGCATACATGAGCTGCCCACCATGCCTTGCAATTGTGCAAGTGTACTAATGAAGTACATGAGTATGCGGTACCTTGCAATGTGCGTCTGTTGCAACAAGAGTAGCAATCGGACAAAAAGTACAAATAACGCTGCCAAGCGAAGTGGTCACAGTGAACATGCGGTATTATTTACAGTAAACAACCCCAAAAGGACAGAGGAGTGGGTGGATGACGACAGATGATAAATGTCTCATGGTTAGAAGTGTCTCAACCTTTTATGAATAAAATAGCCTGGCACTCACAGGATCCGTCGTAGGATTTATGAGCCTTGGAAAACAGCCGAAAAAAACCTCAGGAAGGGTGGCAAAATAACATTTGTCATGTAGGACAAAAAAGAATTTGACACATTTGTGGCATTCAAAATGGAATCATTGACAGTTTGGATGAGCGGCCTCACTGTGTAATGGGCCTTATGAGCTTTTAAGCATGACTAAGCGGGATGTTTTGGCAACAAAACTGGCATTAAACACCACCGCGCCATGTTTGATGACTCACTGATATACAGTACATTGTTTGTTTACATTTTATTTCATTTTGCATAAAAGGATGTTGAAGAAAATTACAAATAACCCATTGAAATTTGGTGAAAATTTGGATTAAAATGCCAATTTTTTTTTTACATTTTATTACATTTTTAATTAAATTAATTTAAAAAAATAAAAATTAAAAAACCTGCTGATGAAAAACTACACAGAACCCATTTCATTCCTCAAATCTGCGATTCCTTCTACAACATCTCCGCATAGTTGCTATTTGACGCCCCTGCACAACCTGAAGCTTGAAGAATCATGATAGTGCCACCTGATGGTTATTGGACTGAAATTTTGGATTAAAATGCCAATTAAGGATCATTTTTTAATTTGTTTTACATTTTATTAAAGTTTCAATTAAATTAATTTTAAAAATAAAAATGTGGTATTATTTAATTAAGGATCACTATAATTTCTTTGTTTGTTTTTTTTTTAACATTTTTTACATTTTAAATGTAATTAATTTTAAAAATAAAATTTTAAAAACCTGCTGATGAAAAACTACACAGATAAGGACTACACAGAACGCATTTCATTCTTCAAATCTGCAATTCCTCCTACAACATCGCCGCATAGCTGCCATTTGACGCCCCTGCACAACCTGAAGCTTGAAGAATCATGATAGCGCCACCTGATGGTTATTGGACTGAAAATTTGGATTAAAATGCCAATTAAGGATCATTTTTTAAATTTATTTTATTCTACATTTTATAAAATTTTAAATTAAATTAATTTTAAAAATAAAAATGTGGTATTATTTCATTGTTAATTTTTACATTTTATTACATTTTTAATTAAATTAATTTAAAACATAAAATTTTAAAAACCTGCTGATGAAAAACTACACATAAGGACTACACAGAATCCATTTCATTCCTCAAATCTGCGATTCCCCCTACAACATTTCCGCATAGCTGCCATTTGACGCCCCTGCACAACCTGAAGCTTGAAAAATCATGATAGCGCCACCTGATGGTTATGGGACTGAAAATTTGGATTAAAATGCCAATTAAGGATCATTTTTTAATTTTTTTTTACATTTGATTAAATTTTAAATTAAATTAATTTTAAAAATGTGGTATTATTTAAATTGTTTTTTTTACATTTTATTACATTTTAAATTAAATTAATTTTAAAAATAAATTTTTAAAAACCTGATGCAAAACTACACATAAGGATTATGTGTTTCCTCCTACAACATCTCCGCATCGCTGCCATTTGACGCCCCTGCACAACCTGAAGCTTGAAGTAAGCTTGAAGGGTCATGATAGCGCCACCTTCAGGATCTTGGAAGAAGTTTCAAATCTTACGGCATCCAACCTCAGCAGCAACCCACACCACTTTTCCTACGTGCAGATGGCGTAGGCGAGTGTTTTGTTACATCATATCAGATTCGTCTCGTCTTTTTTTTTTCCCAATTTCACTCCATTTCCAGTGAATTTGACCTTTCCAAACATTTTCCCTGTACTGGAAGTTCTCATTCCACACGCACACACACATCCTCTTCAACAACTGTTTGGACTGAACGTCTCTCTTCCTCCACCGCCCGTTTGATGTTGCGGTTTAGGCCGCCCTCTAAAAAAGCGCTGAGCTTCCTGTCAGCTCGCCGACACACTGCAGCCTCAGCGTGTTTGTGTATACGTACAGCCCCTTGTGTATATGTACTGCACTTGTATATGTAAGATAGACGCTCTACCTGGCTGCAAAAAAAAAAAAGGCCTTGTTTAGTCTGGAGGTGATCCGTAAAAGGAGATGGCGGCCATGCATGAAAGCACCTCCATGTCAGCTGATGTTTTTCCAGGCTCGAAGTCTCATGAGCTCGTTAAAAGAAAAGGACGAGGAGTGAACAAGATCATTACTTTTTCATGACGTCCGTCGTCTTTAATCACAGTCAAGAGTTGCCGCCTACACCCCTCCGACCCCCCACCCCCATCTAAAGCTACTTATCTTGTTAAAAGTGTTCTTTGCCTGGCACTTTGTCAGATAACTAGGTAACTTCTGATGAACTTCCTTTGTGTTTTCCAGGAACAGAAAACCTCGCAATTCCGCCCCCACCCTTTTTGGAACGGATGTGAAACAGGAAGACGGGAAGTGTGGGAAAAAAACAATAAGTCTTCACAGGACTATTTTCTGCACTTTTGTGTTATGTATTGTGTGATCGCCGAGGGAATACTCGAAGTTGTTTTCAAGAAAACGCACAGCTTGCACTGAGGGCAAACAGGTAACACCATATATATATATATTAATATTATTTTTTTCTATATATATAGAAAAAAAAAAAATAGGAAAGTTGGCAATCCAAATGTATTTGAATGTACGGCAAACAGACTTGCTTAATGCAAAATGTATCATAATACAATCTGTATCAAATTAATCCACTTTTACATACAGACTAATGCCATTTTTATTGATTTGTTGACTTTTTCCTACATTTTCCTACATTTAAAGCAGGGGTCTCAAACATGTGGTCCGCGGGCCAAATGTGGCCAGCAGAACACTAGTTTGAGGCCCCCACACCTTGATATGAAAGTTTATCACGTACCCAGAACAAAAATTATTACGTTTGATTAATGTTCATGTTAAAGGTTAATAACTGTTAATAGTTATCCTCCCTATCCGTGTGGAAGTGGTAAGTTTTTTGGCTAAATGTATCATAATACAATCTGTATCAAATTAATCCACTTTTACATACAGAATAATGCCAATTTTTATTGATTTGTTGACTTTTTCCTACATTTTCCTACATTTAAAGCAGGGGTCTCAAACATGTGGTCCGCGGGCCAAATGTGGCCCGCAGAACACTAGTTTGAGGCCCCCACACCTTGATATGAAAGTTTATCATGTACCCAGAACAAAAATGATTACGTTTGATTAATGTTCATGTTAAAGGTTAAATAACTGTTAATAGTTATCCTCCCTATCCGTGTGGAAGTGGTAAGTTTTTTGGCTGTTTAAGTTTAAAGGAAATAACTTGAAGGCTACCGTTTAGGTCGCTAGCGCTCTAGTTTGCGAGTTAGCATGTGTCTCAAGACCCTGCAGTTGCGCAATATGTTGTAAATAAAAAGAGTATAAATAAAATGATGCGGCCCAGTCCCACCCAGACCCTAGCTCCAGTGGTCCCCAAGTAAATTGAGTTTGAGACCCCTGTTCTAGAAGATACTTCGGATTCAGTCGTGCTACATATGTGCTCCACATGTACTGCCATAAAAAAAAAAAAAAAAAAAAAAAAAAAAAAACTCTTTTCAAATGCTGTGGTTGCCAGATCTGGCTAAAACAACACAAAACCCCCACCAAGATTTATCTTTCTACACTCTTGCGGTGTGCCAAATGGTTACCAGTGAAAGAAACGTAACGTCGACCAGCAGCTATTTGTAGCCTCCAAACCACAGGCCAGGACCACATGTTCCACAGTGGTACAAGGTAATGTGTTAAAGAGACGGCTAATCAAGTCCTGATTTTGGAAAATGTGTGAATTGTTGTACCTTCAGCCAGATGGTTGCTGGTGAGACCGTTGGAAGAAGATGGTGCTCATACTGATTATTGGACAGTAATCCCTCGACCTGACTGTGTGAAATTCCATGTTTCGATGTTAGAGAACAGAAAACCTATTTACAATCTTCTAAATACAATTTCATTATAATTAGAGACCTCTAGACAGGAAATAACACCCCTATAGTCACCTTTACACTCGTATTACCTAATATAATTGACATAATAAGAGAAAATAAGCCAATAAAGACATAATTAAGACTCATAATCATGTGAGTATAGGACAGAATGTTAGCGCACAGAAAACCTATTTACGATCTAAATACAGTTTTAACAATATTAGAGCCCTTTAGACAGGAAATAGCACCCCTATAGTCACTTTAACACTTGTATTACCCAATATAATAGACACAATAAGAGAACAATCTTCTAAATACAGTTTTAACAATATTAGAGCCCTCTAGACAGGAAATAACACCCCTATAGTCACCTTTAACACTTGTATTACCCGATATATAATAGACACAATAAGAGAACAATCTTCTAAATACAGTTTTAACAATATTAGAGCACACTAGACAGGAAATAGCACCCCTATAGTCACATTTACACACTTGTATTACCTGATATAAAAGACACAATAAGAGAATGATCTTCTAAATACAGTTTTAACAATTTTTAGAGCCCTCTAGACAGGAAATAACACCCCTATAGTCACCTTTACACACTTGTATTACCCGATATAATAGACACAATAAGAGAACGATCTTCTAAATACAGTTTTAACAATATTAGAGCCCTCTAGACAGGAAATAACACCCCTATAGTCACCTTAACACACTTGTATTACCCGATCTAACAGACACAATAAGAGAACGATATTCTAAATACAGTTAACAATATTAGAGCCCTCTAGACAGGAAATAACACCCCTATAGTCACCTTTACACACTTGCATTACCTGATATAAAAGACACAATAAGAGAATGATCTTCTAAATACAGTTTTAACAATATTAGAGCCCTCTAGACAGGATATAACACCCCTATAGTCACCTTTACACTTGTATTACCCGATATAATAGACACAATAAGAGAACGATCTTCTAAATACAGTTTTAACAATATTAGAGCCCTCTAGACAGGAAATAACACCCCTATAGTCACTTTAACACTTGTATTACCCGATATAATAGACACAATAAGAGAACGATCTTCTAAATACAGTTTTAACAATATTAGAGCCCTCTATACAGGAAATAACACCCCTATAGTCACCTTTACACTCGTATTACCCAAATATAAAAGACACAATAAGAGAACGATCTTCTAAATTCAGTTTTAACAATATTAGAGCCCTCTAGAAAGGAAATAACACCCCTATAGTCACCTTTAACACTTGTATTACCCGATATAATAGACACAATAAGAGAACGATCTTCTAAATACAGTTTTAACAATATTAGAGGCCTCTAGACAGGAAATAACAACCCTATATTCACCTTTACACACTTGTGTTACCCGATATAATAGACACAATAAGATAACGATCTTCTAAATTCAGTTTTAACAATATTAGAGCCCTCTAGACAGGAAATAACACCCCTATAGTCATCTTTATACTTCTATTACTCAATATAATAGACACAATAAGAGAACAATCTTCTAAATACAGTTTTAACAATATTAGAGCCCTATAGACAGGAAATAGCACCCCTATAGTCACCTTTACATTTGTATTACCCAATATAATAGACACAATAAGAGAACAATCTTCTAAATACAGTTTTAACAATATTAGAGCCCTCTAGACAGGAAATAACACCCCTATAGTCACCTTGAAGCTTGTATTATCCAATATAATAGACACAATAAGAGAAAATAAGCCAATAAAGACATAATTAAGACTCATAATCATGTGTGTATAGGACAGGAAGTGATGTCAGAGGTTCAGAGTCGAGTTAGGATTACATGCACAAGTTAGAGATTATTGCGCCCGTGGTGAGATCATTTCAAACTGTAATAAAAGCATGTTGTTTGGGTGATAGGGTCTGGTGCTTGTGCGTCTCATGTGTAGTATAAAATACTACACATCAAAACAAAGAAGACAGGAAATGGATAGATGGATCATCATAATGTCTTTGAATGTGTCTTTTGAATGCGTTATATTCATATATTTGTTAATTTAGACATTTTTAAAAGTAAAAAATAAGTAAAATTTAATTTGGCCTAACGTCAACAACAAAGCATACTCGGGTTGCTACTAATTTAGCACACGCTTGGATGCAAAAACAAAAGAGCCTGCTTGCAAAGTCCTGTGCAGCGTCAACATCCACTCCTGCTATGAACCTTTCAACACGCCCCCCCCCCCTTTTCTGGGCCCCCCACCCACTAAAGCCCCTCTAACTTTCTATTGTTCATGTGTTTTTTGTTTGCCTTGCGTTATCAGCTGTGCAGGCTCCATCCAGCTTTGCCTCATTAGTATCAGCATCTTTGCCTTTAAAGGTACCTAAAAATGAAAGCAACATTAACATTATCGGAGCAGCTGAGTAAAAATCCACACTCGCATATCTCTGATCTTTTTTTTTTTTTTTTCACTCCACAATCCGACTGCCAAGAGAGCCATTTAACGCTTGCTTGAATGCATTGTGTGGATTGTGAGCTCCACGGAAACACACACACACACACACACACACACACTTGGGATCACATCACTGCAGCACAAATACTATACAGGACTGTCTGTATAGCTTTAATGTTCATGAAATATGATTGATGGCTATGTCAATGACGTTAATGACATCACAACAGGCAGAAAAATCCCCAATAAAAACACAGACTACTTATTGTGTGGAAATATGGGGTAATAACTATAAAAGCAATTTTCACTGGCTAAATGTACTGCAAAAAAAAGTCAGTAAGGATAATTCATAATGCCGCCTACAAAGAACATACTAACTCCTTATTTCTAAAATCACAAATACTTCAACTTGCTGATATAGTTCATCTTCAAACATGCATAAAATAATGCATAAGGCTAAAAAATAACCAATTACCTAAAAATATTATTATGGTACCCATTATGTCATTGTATGGTCATATCACCTCGTACTTCGGTACGTGACAAAATAATAAAAATTAAAAAATAAATTAAAAAAATAAAATTAAATAAAATAAAAAAAGAATAAAAATAAAAATATTTTTAAAATTTAATTAATAAAATATGTTTTTTAAAAATTATATTATGGAAAGCAGGTTGTGAACAAATGTAACAGTTACTGATTATTATTAATTATTATTATTTTAATTAAAATAATTAATTTAATTATATTAAAAATATAATAAAAATGTAATTTAAATTTTACATTTTTTTATTATTTTTTTAGCGGCAGAAAATGAATGAATGGATGGATGAATTTTTTATTTTAAATGTAATTTTTTTCATTTTAAATATATTTGGAAAGCAGGAAGTGAACAAATGTAACAGTTACTGATTGTAAAAGTACCAGATGGAGGGGTAGGATTTAATAAGCTTTGCTTCTTCCTACTCCTTTTGGACATGTGGACTATGAACCTATTATGCGATGCATTCAATTGTAATCTGATGCATGTTCAAATGAAATAAAACCATTACCATTAGCAATTAACAGTGATAAACAAGGGATTAGCATACACTGTAATGCTACACTTGTCCAAAAATAATACTGCAGGCACCATATAAGACGTACAACATAACATTGAGTAGGACAGACACAGCCACAAATGTTACCAATGCTAGCATAGCATAGCTACAGTGCTAAAATTACTGTCACATTTTAACAGCATTATCATGCTAGGTTAAGTTAAGACTTATCAAACAGACATGAGCATGTGTAGCTAACATTGACACCAACACAGCAAATTCACGCAAATCACACAACAACAAGATTTTGGAATAATAAAAACAGCTCTTACTTTTGATGCTGAAGGATTTCCAAGCATAATTCATAAAGCAGACTTTGAGTGTGGTAAAATTCCTCCTGTTTTCTGCAGCATGTGGCCTTCTGGAGCTCACCTGTGTGTCACCTTCAATGGCTTCCCCACTTCCTGTTTCCTACTTTTGCGGCACCCTAACAGGATGTGCTTGTGGAAGACATGTTGGCCTCCTTGTGATACAGATATCAATAAATGGTCAGTGACTTATGGACTATTAGTGTCTACATCCTGGCCTTTATGCTTGATGGCGGCCATGTTTGTTAACCAATATTGATCAAATTTTGGAAATTTTGGACCTGATTTTGGAAAATGTGTGAATTATTGTACCCAAGTTTTTAGGGATGCCAGATGGTTGCTGGTGAGACCGTTGGAAGAAGATGGTGCTCATACTGATTATTGGACAGTAATCACTTGGACAATAACACCCCTATAGTAACCTTTACCTGGCAGCACTCGTGCAGCCCCAGACCGTGACATGACCACCACCATGCTTGATTTTGGCAAGACACAATTAGCTTTCTACTCACGTGTGTTGGAATCCATGTTTCCCCTCAGTGAACTTCTGCTCCTGGCAGCACTCGTGCAGCCCCAGACTGTGACACGACCATCACCATGCTTGAATTTGGCAATACACAATTAGCTTGCTACTCACTTGGGTTGGAGTCCATGTGTCCCCTCAGTGAACTTCAGTCCTGGCAGCACTCGTGCAGCCCCAGACCATGACATGACCACCACCATGCTTGATTTTGGCAATACACAATTAGTTTGCTACTCACTTGTGTTGGAATCCATATGTCCCCTCAGTGAACGTCGGTCCTGGCAGCACTCGTGCAGCCCCAGACTGTGACATGACCATCACCATACTTGATTTTGGCAAGACACAATTAGCTTTCTACTCACGTGTGTTGGAATCCATGTTTCCCCTCAGTGAACTTCGGTCCTGGCAGCACTCGTGCAGCCCCAGACCGTGACATGACCACCACCATGCTTGATTTTGGCGATACACAATTAGCTTGCTACTCACGTGTGTTGGAATCCATGTGTCCTCTCAGTGAACTTCGGTTCTTGCAGCACTCGTGCAGCCCCAGACCGTGACATGACCATCACCATGCTTGATTTTGGCATGACATAATTAGCTTGCTACTCACTTGTGTTGGAATCCATGTGTCCCCTCAGTGAACTTCTGCTCCTGGCAGCACTCGTGCAGCCCCAGACCGTGACACGACCATCACCATGCTTGATTTTGGCAAGAGACAATTAGCTTTCTACTCACGTGTGTTGGAATCCATGTTTCCTCTCAGTGAGGTTGTGCTCCTGGCAGCACTCGTGCAGCCCCAGACCGTAACATGACCACCACCATGCTTGATTTTGGCAATACACAATTAGCTTGCTACTCACGTGTGTCGGAATCCATGTTTCCCCTCAGTGAACTTCTGCTCCTGGCAGCACTCATGCAGCCCCAGACCGTGACACGATCACCACCATGCTTGACTTTGGCAATACTACTAGCTTACTACTTTACACTCGTATTACCCAATAAAATGGACACAATAAGAGAAAATAAGCCAATGAAGACATAAATAAGACTCATATTCATGTGAGTATTCAAGTGAGTATATGACAGGAAGTGATGTCAGAGGTTCAGAGTTGAGTTAGCATTACATGCACAAGTTAGAGATTATTGTGCCTGTGGTGAGATCATTTAAACCTGTAATAAAAGCATGTTGTTCGGGTGATCAGGTCTGGTGCTTGTGTGTCTCATTGCACATTACAGTAATATTACTGGCACAAAGTGACCAGTGTAAAATACTACATAGTACAATACTACACAACACTTCAGTCGTCTAAAAGTGTGTGTCAAGTTTTGCTGGGATGTGGCCTAAGTTACTGTGTGTGTTTTGTCAAGCTGTATGAGAAATTTCAAGTCAATACAACCTATGGGGTTTAATCATGAAATGCATATATGTATAGTTTTTTATGACGTTTGGCTAAGTAAAACACAGCGCTGGAAAAGCAGGCTTTACCAGCTTGTAGAAGAAAGTCTGAACAAATGAATAGGGGCTTCTCTCGGCCTTGGGGATCAGATAAGACTAAGTCCGGGGCAGCAAGTATGAACGCCCTCCATGAGAATTCCTGTGCCTTTCACACAGATCCTTGACTTCCGTTCATTAGCCTCCTGCTCCTAAATGAATCACATTTTAAAACATAAAGGGATTAGAGCTTATAACTGTAACATTTACAGTACAATACATCACAATGAAATATTACAATAGACCACCCATGTGCAGCATAACACAGGAGACATAAGCATGTTTATTTTTCCATAATCTTTGTGTGTTTTATGTCAAGAGATTTGGCAGCGCGGGGCTGTAATATTCAATCCAATAAAAGCAGGATGATTATCTCCACAAGGGAAGAAAAGCTATCATTATATCGAGAAACCCCCCCACCACCACCACCCTCCTGGGGGGCATGTATGTCTGTAAACCTGCAGTTTGCATTAAAAGGCTATTCATTAAAATGAAGTGTTATTATTAAAATGAATTGAAAAGGGCTTTAAACCCAAAGTGTTAATTATCAATAAGATGACAGATTAAGTCTCCCGCTTAATAACATGACTGAAAACACACACACACACACACACACACAAAGCATGAAAACATTCATCAATGAACAAACTTTGCATGCAAGATTCCAAGCTAAACTGTGGAAGTTTTAAGATGGCAGATGAAGACGTCAGGAAAAAAAAAAAGTGTTTCCATCCCGTTTGACCAGAATTAGACTTACCAAAAGTGATACTTCTTCTTCTTCTTCTTCTGTGCAGCTTTGTTTACTGTTTTTGGCCTCATCAAGCTGCGATTTAACCGCTGCGCCACATGCCAGGGTGTGTTTCGTTTTACAAGGCTGCCATGTGAATATATAATCTACATGCGAGGCACGCACTCCGAATCAAATCACGCACTCCTCACATTTCACATTTCAGCATGCAATTTATTCTACTATATTCATAGGACGATGAAACACACAGCCTTTATTGTGGCTGATGTAGCACTCGTGCAGCCCCAGACCGTGACATGACCACCACCATGCTTGATTTTGGCCAAACACAATTAGCTTGCTACTCACGTGTGTTGGAATCCATGTTTCCCCTCTGTGAAGTTCTTCTCCTGGTAGCACTCGTGCAGCCCCAGACCGTGACATGACCACCACCATGCTTGATTTTGGCAAGACACAATTAGTTTCCTACTTACGTGTGTTGGAATCCATGTTTCCCCTCAGTGAGGTTCTGCTCCTGGCAGCACTCGTGCAGCCCCAGACCGTGACATGACCACCACCATGCTTGATTTTGGCCAAACACAATTAGCTTGCTACTCACATGTGTTGGAATCCATGTTTCCCCTCTGTGAAGTTCTTCTCCTGGTAGCACTCGTGCAGCCCCAGACCGTGACATGACCACCACCATGCTTGATTTTGGCAAGACACAATTAGTTTCCTACTTACGTGTGTTGGAATCCATGTTTCCCCTCAGTGAGGTTCTGCTCCTGGCAGCACTCGTGCAGCCCCAGACCGTGACATGACCACCACCATGCTTGATTTTGGCAATACACAATTAGCTTGCTACTCACGTGTGTTGGAATCCATGTTTTCCTTCAGTGAAGTTCTGCTCCTGGCAGCACTCGTGCAGCCCCAAACCGTGACATGACCGCCACCATGCTTGATTTTGGCAATACACAATTAGCTTGCTACTCACGTGTGTTGGAATCCATGTTTCACATCACTGAAGTTCTGCTCCTGGCAGCACTCGTGCAGCCCCATACCGTGACATGACCACCACCATGCTTGATTTTGGCAATACACAATTAGCTTGATACTCACGTGTGTTGGAATCCATGTTTTCCTTCAGTGAAGTTCTGCTCCTGGCAGCACTCGTGCAGCCCCAGACCGTGACACGACCACCACCATGCTTGATTTTGGCAAGACACAATTAGCTTGCTACTCACTTGTGTTGGAATCCATGTTTCCCTTCAGTAAACTTCTTCTCCTGGTAGCACTCGTGCAGCCCCAGACCCTGACACGATCACAACCATGCTTGACTTTGGCAATACTACTAGCGTACTACTGACTTGTGTTATAATCCATGTTTCCCCTCTTGAACCTCAACTGACCAGTGTCAGCAGCACTCATGCAGCCTTAGAACATTACACTATTATCACCTTGCTTGTCTTTGGCAATACACATTTGTTTTGGTACCCACTTGTGTTGCAATTCATGTTTCCTGTCAACCAACCGCTTCTCCCCTACTGCTGGCAGGACTCATACTCGAGCTGTACACTGACTATTCTAAAGTATATTTTTATTTTACCCCTTTAGAAGATACACTGTCATAGCAATACTGCTAAAATGCAAGTATACAGTGTACATGTTTTTTTCTGCCAGTGTTTTTGTCTTTTTGCAAGATGTAGAAGTATGATTAAGTTCATGTCCCTGCGGGATCATACGTGCTTCATATCCAGACGAGTACGACCATTATGTTGCCAGAAATCGTTCTCAGTCACAATCCCGATGACTCACTTCAAGTGGAATCTCCAACCTGCGTCATTCACTACTTTTAAGCCTTCGCTCGTCGTTGCTGTCATGCTAGCAGAGGCACCGGAGGCCCCGTTGGGCGTATGTGGCGTCGGATGGGACGTCGCTCTGCGTTGCCAAATAGAATAACAGGCATCTGGATTGAGTTTCACCCTGCTGGGGCTGGGGGGGGGGGGGGGGGGGGGGGGGCTTCAGCAGATGGCGTTCGCCAAACAAGCAACACAGTGCTGATTAGAACCAGAGATGGGGAGCAGGCCTTGCACGCTCCAATTGCGTGGAAGTGGAACTTTTAATTAGGAAGGATGAGCACTATTATGTCGCGGATGGCAGGGGAGGATCTTTGTTTGTTGATCAGCTGTGTTATACTTCATGTTCCTGCGAGATCTCTTCACTGTCGGTTTGCGTTTGTTGGCTAAATAGCGGACCGAGGGAGAGCCCGTTTGATGATGGGAGCACGTCCAAACCCTTGGGTGGATACACAAAGCAATGTTTTTCACTTCCGTCTCATTGGGAGAGGGCAGAGCACTCCGTGGGTGAAATCACACAGAGTGGGTGGGGAATGAAATAAAAGAATTCTGTACATTTTGTTCTCACGGGTCAGGATTTGGACTCATGTTGCATAATGATTTGCAGGAAAATGACCCCGCTGATTAACTCCCTGTGGTCCTGACTCTTGTGCCAGTCATGGGAATACATCCACGGATTCAAACCATTTCATGGTAGTGTTTTATTGTTCATTCATTCATTCATTTTCTGCCGCTTATCCTCATGAGGGTCTCGGGGGTGCTGGAGCCTATCCCAGGTGTCTTCGGGCCCTGGACTGGTGGCCAGCCAATCACAGGGCACATATAGACAAACAACCATTCACACTCACTTTCATACCTATGGACAATTTGGAGTCGCTAATTAACCTAGCATGTTTTCGGAATGTGGGAGGAAAACCCACACATGCACAGGGAGAACATGCAACGTACAAATATGCCGAGGGTGGAATTGAACTTGGGTCTCCTAGCTGTGAGGCCTGCGCACTAACCACTCAACCACCGTGCAGCCATGAAGTCAATGTTCATTCATTCATTCATTCATTCATTTTCTACCGCTTATTGTCACGGGGGTGCTGGAGCCTATCCCAGCTGTCTTTGGGCGAGAGGGACTGGTGGCCAGCCAATCACAGGGCACATATAGACAAACAACCATTCACACTCACATTCATACCTATGGACAATATGGAGTCGCTAATTAACTTAGCATGTTTTCGGAATGTGGGAGGAAACCGGAATACCCGGGAGAAAACCCACGCATGCACGGGGAGAACATGCAACATGCAAACATGCCGAGGGTAGAATTGAACTCGGCTCTCCTAGCTGTGAGGCCTGCGTGCTAACAACTCCACCACCGTGCAGCCATGAAGTCAATGTTCATTCATTCATTCATTTTCTACCGCTTATTGTCACAGGGGTGCTGGAGCCTATCCCAGCTGTCTTCGGGCCCTGGACTGGTGGCCAGCCAATCACAGGGCACATATAGACAAACAACCATTCACACTCACATTCATACCTATGGACAATTTGGAGTCGCTAATTAACCTAGCATGTTTTCGGAATGTGGGAGGAAACCGGAGTACCCGGAGAAAACCCATGCAAACTCCACACAGAGATGCCCGAAGGTGGAATCAAACTCGGGTCTTCTAGCTGTGAGGCCTGTGCACAAACCACTTCTCCACCGTGCCATGAAGTAAATATAGTCATTTCAAATTACAAAAGTAAAGGCACACATGTCTACCTAATGTTGTGGTCAGTGCTTTTACACTCCGGAATGCTCCGGAAAAAAAAAAAAAAGGAAAAGCAAAGGAAAAGGCCACTTGTGCAACGAGGCGACAACAGCGTCCCAAACATCTGTGGCGCTTTTGAAAACAAAATGTCAGGATAACATTTTCACAGCTGCTCCTGAAAAAAGTGCCAACATGCCACAATCGGATGGGCCCCGAACACTGGACCTTAGTTTTAACAAAGGGGATGTCACATGACTTGGTGTGAGGTGAGTGTGAGGTGAGGTAGAAGGGGGGGGTCATGAGAGTGAAGCCAACACCACTGTACCCACAGAGGCTCCATTTAGCTCCTCATCCTTCTTCTTTCCCACCACCGAGCAAGCTTTATTAGGAGGACACCACCCACCCGAGGGGACTTTTTGCAATAGAAATGTCTTCTCACATTCATTTAAAGCCCACATGAAGGAAAGCACATTATGTTCTGTACAATGCACCGCGTAACTAGTCGATAATGCATGGACTCAAAGACAACCGGGGGGGGGGGGGGGGGCACAAGACCTGTCATGTGAAGCGTCTGGAAAAAATCCAAGTCAAAAAAAAAGGAAGTGGCAAGTGGAGTTCAGTCTGAAGGTATTTGCTCGATTTTGTTAGCTAAACATAAAAGCAAAACACATTGTAAATAAATACAAAGGGTACTTTGGATATAAAGGATACATGCACCCACACACAAAAAACAAAAAACAGTGGCGAAAGCTGATTGGTCCAGGACTCCAGCATCAGGACTCCAGCCTCGAATGTATAAAAGACCGGGCAGGGAAAGGAAGGGTGCTTTTTTTTGCAGCTGCGCTGTAATAAGACCTGCTTACTTGTAGGCATACAGGGACTGCAGATAAGCCCGGACGTCTGTATTAGGTATTGTTGTCAGAAATCTGTGATTTGGTTCTTTGAGATTCCCTTATCCTCTATTCGAAACCAACTTAGATTCGAAGGAACTCGGTGATTGGTCAAGAACACAATTGGAAAGTCGAAGGAACTTAGTGAAGATCACTGAGTTCCCATTGGTTAAGAACACAATCCTTCTCCTTAGACACAATGGGAAAGTCTAAGTCTCCCATTATGTTCTTGACCAATGGGAACTCAGTGAAGATCACCAAGTTCCCATTGGTCAAGAACACAATAGGAAGGTCTAAGGAACTCGGTGATCTTCACTGGTCGCACCTACTGCATACTCAGATCTTCACGGAGTTCTTGGACTTTCCCAATGTTCTAAGAAGAATTGTATCATGAGTGAAAAGTCAAAACCACCCTTTTATTGCTAAATGGCGCGGGGGGGGGGCATTTCTACAAGTCTCACTAGCATCCCCAGCTGAGGTGCCCTGATATTATTAAAAGTAGCGACGCTCCTCATTGATAATTTGATCTGATTTCAATATATATGCTTACTTGTAGGCATACAGGGACTGCAGATAAGCCCTAATACGTCTGTATTAGGTATTGTTGTCAGGAATAAATAATGTGGTTCTCATTCTGTGATTTGGTTCTTTGAGATTCCCTTATCCTCTATTCGAAATCTATTCGAATTTGATCTGATTTCAACATGGAAAATGGTGGCTATCAATTTTTTTTAAAACGTTTTGTTGATAGTGATGTCATTATATTTGGTTGAACCAGATCTAACAGAATCCTTAATGAGAGACCAAAGACCAAAAAAGTGTCTTTTCACTTCCATGGTGATGGTGATCCTTACTACTAAAATATAAACCAATATATTAAACATGAATATTGTGCCCATGTGACCTTACAATGAACCCTAGTACTGCGTCCCCAACTTCCCCCCCGGTGTCCATGGATACAGGTGTGGACTTCAAAGCAGGCGTTGGGAACGCTCCGGATGGTCCAAATGACCACTTGACCCTTCGACAAGTGCTGAGATAGGAAATGAATTTGGGCTTACCGCCATGATGGCGATCATGAAGGGGGATCAATCAATCAGCACAAAGGGAGGAGGAGGAGGAGGAGGAGGAGGAAGCCGATTCAGAGACAAAGGCAGCGGCGGTGGTCCTTTTGTGTGCGGCGTCGCCTTGCTAGCTTTGAAGGATTCCCACCTTTTGAAAAGGGCGACGTCAGATAAACAACACGTCTGGTCAAAATGTCACGGTTAATACCGCAGGGGGTCACATAAACCGCCATCGTCTCCTTGTGTAATTAGACTCTACAGGCCTGCGCCATTTAGCAATAAAAGGGTGGTTTTGACTTTTCACTCATGATACAATTCTTCTGAGACCATTGGGAAAGTCCAAGAACTCAGTGAAGATCTGAATATACAGTAGGTGCGACCAGTGAAGATCACAGAGTTCCTTAGACTTTCCTATTGTGTTCTTGACCAATGGGAACTCGGTGAAGATCACTGAGTTCCTTAGACTTAGACTTTAGACCAATTATGTTCTTGACCAATGGGAACTTAGTGATCTTCACTGAGTTCCTTAGACTTTCCTATTATGTTCTTGACCAATCGCAACTCAGTGAAGATCACTAGACTTTCCTATTGTGTTCTTGACCAATGGGAACTCAATGGACAATGGGAAGGTCTAAGGAACTCAGTGATCTTCACTGAGTTCCCATTGGTCAAGAACACAATGAACTCAGTGAAGATCACTGAGTTCCTTAGACTTTCCCATTTGGTCTTGACCAATGGGAACTCTTGACCAATGAGAACTCAGTGATCTTCACAAAGTTCCTTAGACTTTCCAATTGTGTTCTTAGACTTTCCAGTTGTGTTCTTGACCAATGGGAACTCAGTGATCTTCACTGAGTTCCTTAGACTTTCCTATTATGTTCTTGACCAATCGGAACTCAGTGAAGATCACTAGACTTTCTTATTGTGTTCTTGACGGATGGGAACTCAATGGACAATGGGAATGTTTAAGGAACTCAGTGAAGATCACTGAGTTCCCATTGGTCAAGAACACAACTGGAAAGTCTAAGGAACTCGGTGAAGATCACTGAGTTCCTTAGACTTTCCTTAGAAAGTTAGAAAGTTCCTTAGACTTTCCCATTGTGTTCTTGACCAATGGGAACTCAGGGATCTTCACTAAGTTCCTTAGCCTTTCCGATTATGTTCTTGACCAATGAGAACTCAATGTACAATGGGAATGTTTAAGGAACTCAGTGAAGATCACTGAGTTCCCATTGGTCAAGAACACAACTGGAAAGTCTAAGGAACTCTGTGAAGATCACTGAGTTCCTTAGACTTTCCTTAGAAAGTTCCTTAGACTTTCCCATTGTGTTCTTGACCAATGGGAACTCTGTGATCTTCACTGAGTTCCTTCGACTTTCCGATTGTGTTCTTGACCAATCAGAACTCAGTGAAGATCACTAGACTTTCCTATTGTGTTCTTGACCAATGGGAACTCGGTGATCTTCACTGAGTTCCTTAGACTTTCCTATTGTGTTTTTGACCAATGGGAACTCGGTGATCTTGACTGAGTTCCTTAGACATTCCCATTGTGTTCTTGACCAATGGTAAAGTCCAAGAAACTCAGTAAAGATGTGAGTATTGGTGCAACCAAATCAGTTTACGTTGTCAAAGAGACACGACCAGTCAATCATGATACAATTACCCATCGTAGAACAATGGGAAAGTCCAAGGAACTCAGTGAAGATCTGAGTCCTTGGACTTTCCCATTGCTCTACGTATCGGGCCATCCAATGAGTCCTGTCGACCATATGCTGCCAACAAGACACTATCAGCTGCAGTCAATCATGACACAGTTCTTAGAAATTTTTTTTGGACTTTCTCATTATCGTGAGTGTCGGTCGATCACATAGCTGCTTGTCAAACAAATCATTTTTATCCTGCCAAAGAGACGCCAGCTGCCGCAGTCAATCACGATACAGTTAACCTTCTTGAGAACAATGTTCAAGGAACTCAGTGAAGGTCTAGGTATTGATTCATCATTCAATATTTCATATTACCAAAGAAACACTATCAGCTGCGTTCAATCATGACACAATCCTTCTTAGAGCTTCATTGAGTTCTTTGGACTTTCCCATTGTCTGAGTCATGGTGGATGTGATGAGTTCTGTCAATCAAATCCTCTGATGTTGCCAAAGAAACACTATCTGCTGCAGTCAATCATGATTGCTGAGAAGTTAATAGACATTCTGGAACCTTCAGCACCCACCTCTAAGATGTCGGTGACTGTATGTACAGTCAATATTTGAACCTGCCTGAAGAAGTGTTAGCTTGTGTTTGTAGCATCACGTGGGTCTTTTAATCCTAGAAGTGTAAAGTCAGTGAATCAGAGGACAAAATGAGCAGTCAGAGTTAAATCTTGAGTTAAAACTCAAGATTGTTTTAACATGCATGGACTGATTGTTAGTGTAAGAACACGATAGCGGTCGTATTGTGGTCCTCTGCAATCAAGTCGTGTTTTCATTGAAATGACAGACAGGCCGTGAACTCGTTCTACTGTACTGTAAAGCCACAGTGCAAATATGCCTTCAAAGCCCCTTGTTGGCTATGAAGTACAGATAGAACCCCGCCCCCCCCAACCCCCTTTCTGTCTTCACTGTACAGCAGAAATGCTTCAGTGACAGGACCCGCTGCAAGCCCGTGCAGAGAGGTGCTGGCGTCGAGCCAAACGCCGCCGTCCCGTTTGCATTCCTCGGATGCAAGCTGTCCAATCTTATCTGTGCTCGCTTTTGGACACAGACGCCTCCGAAGATACAAAGAGCCGGTGCTGTCCTCAGTAACCTTGGCTTCATTTATGCTGATAGAGGGGTCACGACATTAGGTACACCTGCATCGTCTTTGCTTTTGCACTTCTAATTGCCCAAATATATCTTCTGTCTTGTTTCCACCATATTTCTTCAAACTGTTCTAATAGATGCCATTACCCGAATAAGTATCACTATTTATTTTGTGAGAAAACCCTGTGTAAATATAATATTTGGTTGAAATATGCAGTTTAATAAACACAAACCCCTGGTCACGAAATATGGGTCATTATATTATTATTTTTTTATTTTATATATTTTTTCAAATTAATTAATTCATTTGTAATTAAATAATTTAAATAATTTTTTTAAATATATATAATATAATTGTTTAAAATAATTTAATAATTATTTTTTAAAAATAATTATTAAATTATTATGTAAATACATTTGGGCACTAAAATATCCCCCAAATTTAAATTTTTACCTTTTTTAAAATTAAAACTGTATTATTTATGTTGTTTTATTAAATACTGTACTATAAAGAGTACAGCAAGTGGTGTAATAAAAACAACAAATATATATATATATGTATATATATTTTTTAACATGTTTATGTTGTTTGCTCCAAACGGCTACCTGTCCCACTTTTTTTTAACGGTCCTTGAACGCATCTTTTTCTTGTGAGTATGCTAACGTTCTTCCAGGCTACTTTTTCTGTGAATTTCCCGTTTTTCTTTCACCTCACATTTGGTCCGAAACACTAATAGAATGTGTGGGAATGTATAAAGGTGTAGGTTCGATGGCGTTTGGTGACGTTTTTGAGTGTTCGGTGCTCAACTTCAAGCTAGTTCATGCTAGCAAGTCATAGCTAATAATTCATAGCTAGCTAATTCATGCTGTTATCACCCAAAGACGTCAATCAAAGACGTTATATCTGGAAAACTTATACTGATGGATGGTGAGTATGTGTGTATTTTGTGTTTTTAATTACACACAATAAATTATAAATTAGTAGCCAACTGTACGGTTTACTAGTAATATTCAGTAGTTTTCATGTAGTTTTTTCCTCAGTCACAATGTGTCATTACTGTATTTAAAAGCCGAACTCTCCCTCCATTTTTCCTATTTTTAACACACACCTCGGAGCTATTTTGATTTTAAACATATTTTAAAACCATGTACACAGTTCATCGTGGAAAAAATGGTTTATAATATTCTGTGATGTAGATTATTGCAGGCGAGTATTGGGATTGTTACAGATAGCGAGCTAACGAGGACATCTGCTGGTTGAAAAGGGAACATCCCAAATGATGGAAAAAAAACAAAGCCTCTGTAGAAATAATGCGGACATGTTGTGTTTATATGCCTTTTTCCAGCCTATTTTTTACCATACCTATAACCAACCTATAATGTTGTATACCTTGGTCTACACCTTTCATCAGATAGTAAATCAACAATAATTAATATTCCATTGTTAAACTGTCACCCGGAGAAAACCTTTTAATTCACTGCCCTGTTAGTGTTTTCATTTCAGGAACATTTTAACTTCCGTCAATGTCAACAACTGGAAAAATATTATTCAATACTAAGAAAATAAAACTTATAAAGCGAGGATATCGGAAATATCATTTTTTACAACATCCTAAATTGTTACAAGCGTAGAATAATAATAAGAAGACATAAAATGAACAATGACAACCGCGGAATATGATTTTGTTGCATTTTTTTTGGCGTTTTTGGTTGTCTTACAAATGAAAAAATAAGCAAATAAGTGTAAAATGTAAAAAAAAAAAATTTTTTTCTATTTTTAAGGCACCCAAACTGCTTCAGAATGAAATGAACCTCCTTATTCATTCAAACACTGGTGGTGGTAATCTATATCTGTAGTCACAGGTGGACCTAATCACTCCAATATGAAGTCACATTCATCCACCAGTGTGGGCAACCCTGAAGGCAAAGTGGGTGAAATGTCTTGCCCAGGGACACGACAACAGTGACTGAGTGGAGGGAGCGACGATCGAACCGGCAACCTTTCGGGTTCTGGATGACTTGCTCTACACCACCTGAGCCACTGCCACACCCGTAAGTGAAAAAAGAAGTTAACCAGGTAAAATGGCCAGTAACAATTTAAATTTTTACCATTATTCACTGTTATACAAGTGTAAAAATAAGCTAATATCACTGTAAAATGTAAAAAAAAACAATGTGTTGTATGTCTAAAAATAAGTTACCCAACTTAAAAGGTGTGATTCCGTATTGTAGCACCTCAGGGCACCGTGTCCACTCAATAGGGAGACAAAGTAGGGGAAAAAAGCTGTTGTTTGCTGCCCCTAGCCTGAAGGTGTACTGTCTCTTTAAGAGATGACAGGGTCCTCACAGTGCACACCTGCGCCTCACGCACAAAGCAACGACTTCTCGTCCTATCATTTGCTAGCACAAAAAAGACACCCCGATATGTCCTGAGGCTTTTTTGGGACGGGTGGGTGATTCCGCCTTGTGTCGTGTCCTGTGTCTTCCCCCCCAGGAAGTGTCTAATGTCTGTGATTGTTTTTTTTTTTTTTCCCATCAAGACAGTCCACGCTGCAACGTGTAACGTTTTTATTTCTCATTGAAATGTAAACACTTTATTTCAAGGCCAGATAGATCCCAGTCATGATGTAATAATTAAACAGCAACACAAGCGTGTACATGTCCAAGCACAAAGAATTTACCGCAACAATAAACAACTTTGTTTTTTGTTTTTTTTTTAAACGCTTTCAGGTACATTTCACCGTTACCGGGTATCGTGTGCAACAAATAACTGGTGTTGTGTTTAACCCAAATGGACTAAAAAGGTTCCCTCCATTGACGAATTACACAACACGACTGCAAACGTTACATCACCATCTAATGCCATTTTTTTACTTTACCTGCTACGTCGTTTTTTTATGGTCATCATCATTGCACATCCCCTTCTAAATGCTAACAATGCTAAGTGGGTATTGGGGCCACATTGGAAAAAAGGCCAAAGGTGGCATACGACTTCATTCTCGGACATTTACGACTTTATTCTCGGAAATTTAAGACTTTATTCTAGGAAATGTATGACTTCATTCTCGTACATTTACAACTTTATTCTTGGAAATTTACAATTTTATTCTCGGAAATTTACGAATTCATTCTCGTACATTTACGACTTTATTCTCGGAAATTTACGACTTTATTCTCATACATTTATGACTTTATTCTCGGAAGTGTACGACTTTATTCTCGTACATTTACAAATTTATTCTCGGAAATTTATGACTTTATTCTTGGAAATTTATGACTTTATTCTCAGAAATTTACGACTTTATTCTCAGAAATTTACGACTTAATTCTCAGAAATTTACGACTTAATTCTCATACATTTATGACTTGATTCATAGAAATTTATGACTTTATTCTCAGAAATTTACGACTTCATTACGACTTAATTCTCAGAAATTTACGACTTAATTCTCAGAAATTTACGACTTCATTCTCATACATTTATGAGTTTATTCTCGGAAATGTATTACTTTATTCTCGGAAATTTACGACTTTATTCTCGTACATTTACGACTTTATTCTCGGAAATTTACGACTTTATTCTAGAACAGTTATGACCTTTATTCTCGGAAATTTACGACTTCATTCTCGTACATTTATGACTTTATTCTCGGAAATTTACGACTTCATTCTTGAACATTTATGACTTTATTCTCGGAAATTTATGATTTTATTCTTGTACATTTACGACTTTATTCTCGAAATCTGTGAAAAGGTGTGACTTATGTGACCTCTGGCCTTAGCCAAAGATAGTAATACTTTTCGGAAAAATGACATAAATCTATGACTTTCTCGTAAATTTACGAGGAAAAACGTTGTAAATCTACAATTTTTTTCTCACACATTTACGACTTTTTCTTGTAAATTTCCGACCTTATTCTTGTACATTTACAACTTTTTTTTGTACGTTTACAACATTTTCTCTTAAATATACAACTCTTTTTTTCCTCAACATTCTTAGGGTCCATCAGACAATATTAAAATTCTTTGAAATCAAACTAAATATTTTCATAAATCTATTTCATATTTTTGGACTAATCACTGACTACTTTTGAATGTGTGCAATCCTACTAAATAAGACTCTAATTAATGCCTCTATTCTCTATTCATAGCAGCCTTCAAACCACCAGGGTCTCCAAGAAGTCTGAAAAATCATCTGCGGTTGTAGGCAACCTCCTGATCCTCACGACTCTGCATGCGCTTTAAAGGTGTGAACGCTGTGTTGTGATGACTGCGCCATGTTACAACATGGCTTCTGTTATCGCTTCATTCGGAATGCTACATGAGCTCGTTACCTGCAGTTGGTATATTCCTTCCCTTTTTTCACGTAAGCCACGAACCGTCGTTTCAACACACACCACCGCACACGGAAAATACACCATAAATAAATATCTTTGTCATACTTTTACATGTAACAAAAGTCCCGTTTGCATAATCACAAATATAAACAAGCAACGTGTGACAGTATATATATTTATATATACATCGCCAATAATGAAAGTAAAAAGTAAAAGGTTCAAAAAGTTCAAGTAAAAGGGATAAAGTAGGTTTGTGGTACACGCGTAAATTAGCCTTAAATGCTAGAATGATGTTAAAACCGGGCTTAAAAATAACAATAATAATAATAATAAATGAAATATAATATGCTACACTGAAAATATAGTAATGCTACAAAACAACTGATTAGATCAGAATTTCGATGTAATAATAAATAAATAAATAAATAAATATTTTTTAAAGAAAATGTTGAATTTATTCATATTATTTGGATAATTTTAGAATAATCATTTTCATTTAAAAAAAATGCATTATGTTGTCCATATTACGTTGTGACACAGCTGTGTCATTAATTATTTTTAGTTACTTTTCAATAAAGTACACCAATTATTTAAAAAAAAATCATACTTATTTTAAATCAGGGGTGTCCAAGGTGCGGCCCAGGGGCTTTTTGCGGCCGGTGACTTGTTCACCATTCACACAAATTAAATCAAACACTAAAATAACTTGCACAATGTCAAGGGAAAAATAGCTGACATTAACACCAACACCAAGCTTTGACTTTAAATTTATGTAAATAGATTTTTTTAAGCCTTTTTATAAAATAAAAAATTCACATAAAAATACTAAAGTACTTCCCCTGCATCCTTTTATTTTTCTGCTGCAACCCTTGGTGGAAAAAGTTTGGACACCTCTGCTTAAAATAAATAAAAATAACTATAATAAGTGTTTTTTTTGTTAATTAATGTATGAATTGGCTGTTAATGTATTAATACAGTATACGGTAATATAACAGCTACAAATGCATGATGGCGATGTAAGATTTGGTCCTTCCCCCATCCCTCTGATGATCGTTTAGCGACCTGAGCTTGCGGCGGGCGGTGTGCCCCTCCCACGCCGATCCCATTCCTTTCACAGCCGTGTAAACGCGAGCGTCGAAGCCACCTCGGCCTCAAACAAACACACTGAGGTAAAGATCGGAGACTCGGACTGAATGCTACTTCCACAAAATAGTCGGGAAACTCTATCATATCAAATATACGCCAAAGATAACGTTACAAAAAAATAGACCGGTCACATATTAGAAGAGGAGACGATTACTAAAATAGCGCGGAGGGCTGCACAGGGACGGGACTTCCTCTTAACTTGTCGTTTTGGTATCAACAAACAATGACGATCGTCTAAAAAAAGAAGTCAATTAAAAAAAACAAAAAAATTGTAAACATAGTACCGGAACAAGAGCACAGGTGGCAACAAGCGGTCAGAGAACATCGATAACATGGCGGCCGGCGGGGCGTTCACTCCTCCTCCATGGACTTCTCAATTTCCTTCAGCCTGCGGACAAACTCCTGAGCCTCCCTGTCGCCGACGCGAGCGTCCAGCAGCCCCATGATGGGTTTCTCTGGAAGTGAGGAAGCAAACTTCACGATTCTGCGGATAAATGCATTATTATGATTATGATTATTATTTTAGACGTACCGCTGGGTTTGCTGCGAGACAGATGGAGGATGAAGGGCTGCACGCTCTTTCCGGCCGGCGTGGCGTTGGGCCTCCCCGGCCAACAGAAGTCGCTGAGGGGGGCCACGGCCTCGCCGGCGAAGTCGTTGGTGGAGAGCCAGTCGTAGTCCATCACAGTGAAGGTCAAACAGGCGAATCTGTGTCGGTACTGCTCGGGACTCACATGGCTGCAGAAAGGGTTGACATCACAGCTATCGGGCTATGCTAGGTAGGCTACACTTCCATTACTGCAATACCAAAGTGAAATATGATGAATAGAAATAACTAAAGTACTTTTGAATTATTGATCATTTTTCAAAATTATTTTTGATATTAGAAATATATTTTTATTTTATTTTATTTTATTTTATTATTAAATGCAGAATTTTTGAATTATTGATCATTTTTCAAAATTATTTTTGATATTAGAAATATATTTTTATTTTATTTTATTTTATTTTATTTTATTTTATTTTATTTTATTTTATTTTATTTTATTTTATTTTATTATTAAATGCAGAATTTTTGGTTTCAGACCTCTTGAATCTTTAAAAATAATTTTTATATTCCCATTGTATTTGCACAAATATATATATTTTTAATAAGCATTTTTAAAATGTAATTATAATTAAAATTATATATTTAAATGACAAATATTTCTGCTTTTTTTAAAGACATTTTCCTGTATTAAATCATTAATACATTTTAATACTATTTTATAAATATTTTACATATTTAATGAAATCATAAAAAATGATACAATTACATAGAATTCTTGCATTAATCAATTGTAAAATAAATAATAAATAAGCCATTTAATTCAATAAAGCTTATTTATTTAAATTATTATTATTTATATAAATAAATAAAGTATATTATTTGTATAAATTACAATTAAATTACATTAAAATAAATAAATAAATTATATTATTTATATAAATAAAAATTTAAACATACAGTATATATTTGTTTAATATGATACATAGTTGTTTAAAAAAATGTATAGACTTGAAAATAAAATAATAAAAAGACAATCTCATAGAACCTTTTATATTAAACAATTTAAACTTCATAAATTATGTATTTAATGAAGCAATAGACAAGTTAAAAAATTATTATAATAAAAAATATTCATAAAATACTCAATAAGACATTTTAAATACGCAAAAGTCTTGTATTAATCCATCATACTGTCCTAAAAACAATAATATACATATACTGTATATCATGATATACAGTAATACATTGAAAAGGTTTCTACTGTACTTTTGGACTAATCCTGCTCTTGGCTGAATTCAATTACTTTCTTTTCCACGTGTTCATGTTTCTAAATAAAGGCAGGGAGCGTTGACCTTTACGTGGCGGAAGCACGACGAAGGAAACGGAGTCGTTGAAGGACTAACCTAGCACACACGCTACGTGGGAGGCATGACCTTTCAAATGAGAAGAACTCACAAGTAGAAGAGCTCGTCAAAGACGGGGTGGAGCGTCTTCAGTTTCACTTGCGTGCGTTGGCTCTTGGCCAGCGGGAAGAGGTGGTGTGGACACAGTTCCACGATCACAAAGGGGTCGCTCAGGCCTAACAGGGACGATTATCCAATTGCTACATTTACCGCTGTCGAATTAGCTGTATGCATTTACCGTTAGCATCCAGCGCCATGATGTCGGCGGCGTGCAGGATCTCCACCGTTAACCTCTGCTCGGGAGCGTCGTAGTAGCACTTGACGCTGATGCGACCGAAGCGTGTGTGTTTGAGGGTTTTCTGCAAAGACAGAGTTAGCGGCTAGTCGTGATAAAGAAGAAGATAATCGATCGATGCTCATGGAGGCGGAATCGCACCTGCAGGGAAATCTTCTCCAGGTAGTATTGTTCGATCAGCTCAAAGGAGGAACATTTGTTCAGCTTCAGCTCCTCCTCCAGGGCCTGAAGCGGCGTGAGAACAAAAGAAAGACATAAATGTTGGATTTCTTACTTCCAGTACCGGTTATGATAACAAATATTATAATAATTAATAATAACAAAGCATCAAAATAACAGTAAAATAATTCATTCATTCATTTTCTACCGCTTTCCCTTACAGGGGTCGCGGAGGTGCTGGAGCCTATCCCAGCTGTCTTTGGGCGAAAGGCGGGGGTACACCCTGGACCGGTCGCCAGCCAATCACAGGGCACATATAAACAAACAACCATTCACACTCATATTCATACCTATGGACAATTTGGAGTCGCTAATTAACCTAGCATGTTTATGGAATGTGGGAGGAAACCGGAGTACCCGGAAAAAAACCCACGCATGCACAGGGAGAACATGCAAACTCCACGCAGAAATGCCCGTGGGTGGAATTGAACCCTGGTCTCCTAGCTGTGAGGTCTGCGCGCTAACAAAGACATCGCGCTAACCATCTTTATTGTTATTAGAGCCCTGTAGATATGAAATAATTCTTTGTTTACACCACATTGCTCAACGGTAATGCACAGGGGGAGGGGGGTCAGAACCATTAGCATCTATTAGCAAGTGAGTGAGCTAACTTGTTAGCTTCCAATTTATATACTGTATTCTAAACTTCAGAAAGGGTTTAAAATAAAGTGGGGAATGACAAAGAGGGCAAAAATGTACCACTTCCACACAAAATGGGAGGAGAACTTCTTTTCTTTTCACTCGGACAAGAGTATTTCAATACTTTTTTGACGAATAATACACCCCAGTCAACTATTTATTTATTTTTAATAATATATATATTAATATATTTATCATTTGTAAAAAATTTAATTAATTAATTGAATTAATTTTTTATTTTTTTATAATAACTAATTATTTAATTTTAGAAAAACTGTGATAGAGCGAGAGATCAATAATCCAGACACACTATTACGAGGGAGGACTGATAATTTAATATTATAATTGAATTGTAGAGTAGTTGAATGCGTATAAACTAATTAATGTATGATCATTTTTGCATAATTAATGCACTTGCATTAGTTATTACGATTTTAGATGACATTTTTGTACTCATTTATTGTACCATAGAGCCTAAAAAATGAAATTTTGAGATGTTTTTCTTGCATCCACGATAGCATCCCTGCACGCTATGAATATGATATGATATGAATATGACGCATGATGCATACATTAGCTGTCTGCACTAAAAAAAAGATGCATGTTACATAACCTTGTAGTCTCCGCTCTTCATGTCTTCCAGGGATAAACCGTTTCCTTTGTCGTGGAGGAACTGCAACAAAGTCTACAGAAAAACATAAACAGACAAAAAAATCATATTAAGATATTAATTTCATGTTCATAATTCATCTTGACTTGAGTTGATTTGGTTTTGTGTCGGTATAAGCTCACATTTTTTTTTCATTTTGACGTAGCGTATGAAGACAAATCAATAGGGAGGTGGAATCATGTGAGAATATTATTGATCATAACTCCACTTAAAGACTTAATTGGGAACTTTCCAGGTTGGGGAGACACGGAACGAGGAACGTCAGCGCTCACCTCCACTGTGTACTGGAAGCGGTTGTAGAACTCCACCTGAACGCCCCTGTTTTCAGTCACCGAGTCCAAGATCATGCGCAGCAGCAGCTCCCATAGGCTCTGCAGAACCCTAGAAGAACACCCAGAAGCATGTATGCAAATATCAACAATAACAAGGTACGTATATATTTTTTTTATTTCTTCACCATTAATGAGTTAATTAATTAGTAACAGAAGAAGGAGGTAATTACCGAGCCAGGTTGTCTTTCACCAGCGTGTCAGTAAGGACGACCACCGTATCCTGGAGGTACTTCATAAGGGGGGCCACAGCCTGTCGACGGTACATGAAGTGATGAATGTATTATGCAGCATGGTGTCAACTATCACATGCTGCCTGGAGACGTACGTCATCGTTGTTGATGGAGTCAGGAGACAAGCTGATGTGTTGGATGTAGCGTCGCAGCTCAGGCAGCATCTGTGGGAAGGCGCCATATGCACAAACGTACAGCCATGATTAACATAGAGCATGGAAACATCACTTTATGTGTGCATTTCATACAGTAGGGACGGAATGTGGGAAGTTATTTTTAATGTTTGGTTAAAAGTGGGTTTAAAAATACTAAAAGTTTTTTTTTAATAATTAATAATAATTAATAATTTTAATAATTAACAGCCTTGTAGGAATGTGGCTCAAGAAATTTATCATTTTGACAAAACAATATAATATTTATACTCGTGTAAGCAAAAATAAATATTTAGCATTGAGAAAACACAATTACATTATTTACTGTTTTTTTTTTTTAACTTTAATTCAATTTATTAAATGTGGGTGACAAATTAGTCCCCTCAAAATACCCTTCAAAGTAAATGTTTGTTATTTTTAAAATTTAAAATCTATTTATTTATTTTAGTTCATTAAATATTAAAAAAGGTTTTATTTCATGTACAATTTTTTATTTTTTATAATTATTTTTATTATTATTAAATGTGGGTGACAAATTAGTCCCCACAAAATACCCCTCAAAATAAATATTTATTTTTTATTTAAAATCTATATTTATTTTATTTCATTCAATTTTATTTCATTAAATATTAAATATTAAAGTGTTTATTCCATGTACAATTTTTTATTATTATTATTTTTTTATTATTATAAAATGTGGGTGACTAATTAGTCCCCCCAAAATACCCCTCAAAATAAATGTTTATTTTTTTTATTTAAAATCTATTTATTTTTTTTCATTAAATATTAAATATTAAAAAAGGGGTTATTCCATGTACAATTTTGTAATTTTTTATAATTATTTTTTATTATTATTAAATGTTAAATTATTATTATTAAATTATTAAACAAATTAGTCCCCTCAAAATAAATGTTATTTTTTTTTTATTTAAAGTCTATTTATTCATTTTATTTCATTAAATTTTATTTCATTAAATATTAAAAAAGGTTTATTCCATGTACAATTATTTATTTTTTAATAATTACAAAATTATTATGTAAATACATTTGGGCACTAAAATATCCCCAAAATGTAATTTTTTGCCTCTTTTTTTTTATTAAATACTGTACTATGAATATATATATAAAGATATATATAATATACTAATTAAAATAATAATTTTTTTGACATTTATCGACAGCTGCAGTTGGCTTGGTGACACGGCTGGAGACGACCACATCCTATCCCACCCGGCATCCTCCAGTTGTTTAAGTTGCCACATCCAGCACATTTGTCAGTGTGTTGCCTGGACCATACCAAGAGGTGTCCCTAACACGTCGCCACAGGAGCGTCGCACCTTGTCAGTGAGCAGCGCGATGAGGCGCTTGGCCTCCCTCTGCAGGTCCAAGTCCATGTTGAAGAGCTGCCCGTTGAGGGCCTTGTAGACTTGCTCCTTGCCCTCTGCTCCGCACGACTCCTCCATGGCGCGCTCCACACCCGACCAGTCCAGGTCGCGGGGCAGGTGACCCAGGCATACCCGAACGTGCTCCACGTTGTTCAAAGCGACGCAGAGCTAGCGGCAAGCGAGGAGGAGCGAAGGAGGAACAAGAGAAGAAGAAAGAGGGCGGAGGTGGAGAAAAAGCCGAAGGAAAAGAAGCGGGGCTACAGAGAGCAAGGGGTGGCGGTGTGAATGATTGACAGCCGACAAGAGGCAACTTGCTTTTTCTATGTGTTAACGCATCAGGCGCACTTTTCCTCCTGCTGGGACGCCACGCAGACGCCCCTTGGCTGACATTTACTTCCTGCGTCAACACACACAACCTCCGCCTGCTTCGCCTTTCCGCAGGCGTTACCTGCACTATGAAGCTCTTGTGGTCTCGGCCCAGCTGGTTCCTCTCAATCTTGCGTGTCAGCATCTCCGAGTAGCACACGGCCTCGCTGCAAAAGTTCTGCGGCACAGAAGGTCGGGGGGGTGACTCCCGTGGATGCGACCTTAGGAGATCACTTGGAGGAATTCAACGTAATACGGTGATCATCACACATTATTCATGTACAGTATACTCTATACTGTATACTGTACTATATATGTCAGTGTGATGGGCAGACCGGATCCATAAGGTTTTTAAATATTTGGGGGGGGGGCGCTGCAAAAACAGAATTTTAATATAGCTGAAAATATTATATAGTGGCGGCAAAATAATCTGTTTTTCATGGGATTATTCATGGGACTATACATATTCAGTATATTCACATTTTATAATATTTATTACATTTTACATGTATTATTACAGAATGTGTAGTAATAAAATAAGTTTGAGTAATATAATATTAATAATAATAATACTTATATTATATGAATAATATAATTGAAAATAATAATTAATAAAGAATTAATTTATTAATTAATAATTAATAAACAATTAAAAATGATCATCTAAAATGCATTTATATATTTTAATTTTAAAAAATTGCAATTAGCTTAGCTTATTTCTATTTAATTGATTCAATGTTGGTAACAATTTGCGGATTATTTAATAAGAAAAAAATACAGTCAAACAAATGAATATAAAAACATAAGAATATGTCAAAATCACAAAATTAATAATAAAAATGCTAATAGTAATAATAGTAATAGTAATAATCATGATAATAGTAATAGTAGAAATATAGATAGAAAAAATAGTCAATATCACAACAATTATTTCTAATAATAAATATAATGATAATTAATATTCTATTAATTATTATTAATAAAAATATTGTTGTTGCTGTTAGCAGTACCATCAGTTGTTTTTTTATTTTTGTATTAACATGTTATATATTGTTATTTTGAGAAATTATTATTGTTTATTATTATTATTATTGAGATTATTATTGTTATTATTTTTACACGTTCATATGTAATATATTTTTTATATATTTAAATTATATTATTTATAAAATCCATACTTTTTTGCGGTTGAATGCAATCTAGTCAGGTTATATGCACAAAAAATGAAAACTATATTTAGATATAATTATTTATATATAATACATATATATTTCTACATAATTTCCATATTAATTTTGAATCATGCAAGTGTAAACGCGATATACTTAAGTGTAACGTTGTTCGGCATGTCCAACATGAATTTCGTGAAGTTCGTGACTAGACGTTTGCTCTTACGTCGGTCAAGCGTGTGACGAAGATGAAGGCGCCCGCAGAGTCCGGCCAGGCCAGCTGGAGCCAGATGTCTCTGACCTGTCTGAAACAGGAAGTCACCTCCAGAGCCGAGGAGCTGTGTCTCACCTGGTGCACCGCCTCTATCTGACCAACCAAGACCAAGAAGCAGACGCGTTATTGCAATAATACGAGAACATTTGAAGAAGGATCAAGCAGGAGCTTTGTCCCTAATGGAGACATCTCCACGGCAACCGGTTCCTTACCTTGTCGCTTTCCACTGCTTTGCAGATCCTGTCACATGACCTGTCATGGATGATCTGCAGGAACTTGTGAATGGACGACTTGAACCAGTTATGGAAGCCGGTTAAGGCTAGCATCTTTGCATCTCTGCCCAGGACAACCAAACACAACAACACAAGAATGAAATCATAGCAGACATTGTTTATGCTATGCTATGCTATGTGGAGAAAAGTATCGGGACGCAAAACTGGAATGCGGAGGTTCGAATCTCATCATGTCCCGATACTTTTTTTTTTTGTTTTGTTTCTTGTCGCTGTGTCGTCACCAACTTGAGAGGGAGAAACTCCCGGAAGCTTTTGAGGCTTTTCAAGGACATGAAGAGCTCAAAGACGGTCTCGCCCATGGTCTGGCTCAGTCTGGAACTCTCCTGCTCCAGGGTGCCGCAAAGCCTCTCCATGGCCACGTTGACGTCATCTGCCACCTAATGGCGGCATCAAACATACTTGCTCACGGTGCACCCAAATGAAAACAACACATCCACAGCAAGTTAACCCATCACATAAATCAACTACTATGTGGGTGATAAACAACAACTCAAACAACTAAATACAGTATGTAACTTAAAACTGTAATTTCCAAATGCCCGCAAGGCATGCTGGGTAGTCCAGCATCAACAACAATATAAGCTATGAACAATAAAACATGTTAACGCCTTCTCTGATGACCTCAACTTTTTTTGTAATCAGTAAAGTAAAAATGCGACAAACAGCAAAATGTTGGGAGAAGCTACCCAGCATGCCTTGCGGTACCATTATAAAGGTGTTTTTGATTTGACTACTATGTGGGTCATAAACAACAACTCAGCGCTAAATAAAGTATGTAACTTATAACTGTTATTTCCAAATGCCCGCAAGGCATGCTGGGTAGTCCAGCATCAACAACAATACAAGCTATGAACAATAAAATATGTTAACGCCTTCTCTGATGACCTCAACGTTTTTTGTCATCAGGTAAAAATGCGACAAAAACGGCAAAATGTTGGGAGAAGCTACCCAGCATGCCTTGCGACACCATTATAAAGGTGTTTGTGGTGTTTTTGCTTTGATTTGATTTGATTTGACTACTATGTGGGTCATAAACAACAACTCAGCGCTAAATAAAGTATGTAACTTAAAACTGTTATTTCCAAATGCCCGCAAGGCATGCTGGGTAGTCCAGCATCAACAACAATATAAACTATGAACAATAAAACATGTTAACGCCTTCTTGTTTACCTCTGATGACCTCAACTTTTTTGCAATCAAACACGGCAAAATGTTGGGAGAAGCTACCCAGCATGCCTTGCGGTACCATTAAAAAGGTGTTTGTGGTGTTTTTGATTTGATTTGACTAATATGTGGGTGATAAACAACAACTGAGCGCTAAATACAGTATGTAACTTAAAACTGTTATTTCCAAATGCCCGCAAGGCATGCTGGGTAGTCCAGCTGCAACAACAATACGAACTATGAACAATAAAACATGTTTTTTTGTAAAACAAACTTGTTGTAATCAGGCAAAAATGCGACAAACATGGCAAAATGTTTGGAGAAGCTACCCAGCATGCCTTGCGGCACCATTATAAAGGTGTTTTTGATTTTTTTTTTTTTTTTTAGCACTGTTTAGTCCAAAAAACCATACCAGTTTCTCCAGCAGTCTGTAGGACACGCTGAAGAAATCCACTTTGACTGCACTGCAGAAACAAAAAAAAAAACAAAGGTTGATGAATCGCAACAACGTTTTACGGCAATTTTGCTGCTCGGCGTTCACCTGTAGAAGAGTTTATTGTAAATGTTCTGGCCACTCTGCACGTCTGTGCACACGGCGTCCACCACCAGTACCAGCTTCTTCAGCTGCTCCTCCAGAGACTGCATCGTTACCACATAAAAAAAATCCTTAATTCTTTGCAATTTAAGTACTTCAAAGTTTGAATCCTTGCGTGCAAAACACACCCCGTCCTCTGGTTTGTGTTGCGCAATGAGGCCCTCGTACCACTCGGAGGTTCCTTTCTGTTGAAACAGTGCAGTCATTAGCAAGTAGGTCGTTATTAATGTGCCCCATTGGGTTAATTACAGGACTTCAAAGCTAAGTTGTTCACAGGCTGACGAGCTACATCGTTATGTACTAGTAGTCCAGTGTAGTAGTAGAGTGTAGTGTACTCAAGCCCCGTTTTTGTTTTCAAACCTTCACAGCGGAGATGATGTCCAAGTGTAGTTCGTTCCGAAGAGGACAAACCGTCTTAAACGCTCGCATGTTCTGAATGTAGCCGATCCCCCTGGTGCACAAAAACAAAACATATATAAGTATATTACATAATATACCTTACCAATGTGAATAACTGAATATGGAAATGAGCTACAGATCTTTAAATGAGGGGGTGTCCGAAAATCAGAGCAAAATTTTTAAAAATCTGAAATAATTTTACAAGAATTATGTGTAAATATGAAGAAAAATAAGTAATATTATGAGGGAAAATAACATTTTAGTAGTGTAGTTTTATATATTAAAAATATAAATGTATATATTAGTTATATATATAATTATGTATATTAATTATTTTTATTATTATTTTTTTAATTAAATTTATATATTAAAAAAATATTTGCAAAGCCGTAATGTTATAATTAAAAAAAACAAAAAACAATGAGTAAAGTTGCACGTTCTGGAAAATTGGATTATGGACAAATATTATGTTATGAGAATAAAAATATGCTAAGAAAAAAAACGTTAAAAAAAATTGTATTAAAAAAAATTATATGAAAATATATAAATAATATGACATTTTTTAAATTGTAACATTACCAGAAACAAAGAATAAAAAATAAAGTTGCATTTTAGGTTCAGGAAAATGTGATAACATTATGTGGTTTGAATTTCATACATATTTTGAGAGTTACAATAATTAAGTAATAATAATAAAATAATAATAATAATAATAAAATAATAATAATAAATAAAATAATAATAAAAATAATTAAGTAATAATAATTGAAATGGACCATTGACTTAAAAAAATGTGCTTTGAATTTCATACATATTTTGAGAGTTACAATAATTAAGTAATAATAATAATAAAATAATAATAATAATAATAAAATAATAATAATTAATAAAATAATAATACAAATAATAAAGTAATAATAATTGGAATGGCCCATTGACATCAAAAAATGTGGTTTGAATTTCATACATATTTTGAGAGTTACAATAATTAAGTAATAATAATAATATTAATAAAATAATAATAAAAAATAACAAATAATAATAGTAAAATAATAATAATAAATAAAATAATAATAAAAATACTAAATTAATAATAATTGGAATGACCCATTCACTTCAAAAAATGTGGTTGTTTTTGTCGGCACATTTATCCAAGAGGAGACTGAGGGCCCCACTGCAGTAAGGTGGAGACTCCGGGCCTAAAAAGTGTTTATTATTGTCATTTCTCGCCACATCTCATTGGCTAAGCTTTAGACACCCACGGCTTAACTAGTGCCCGCTTTCAGGAAAAGTTACTTCTTTGTAAAGGTCAAGCATGTCCTGTTGTGTCATGTGACGCGATGGATGGTGGCGGTCGCGGAGTCACGTTACCTCAGCATGAGCTCGTAGCGCGTGATGGCGGCGGCGCTGGTGCAAGGAAAAACCTGCCTCATGTTCTTCATCAGACACAAGCAGTGCTCCGTGTAGAGCCTGAAACTGTCCGACAGCTGCCTCTCCTGGAGACAGGAAGCGCCCGGCGTTACGATTGGCGACATTTTTAGCTAAACCAGAAAACGAGCTAATGAGGCGGACGTTTTTCATGTCATTTTTTTTTCTTAACTTCCCCCCCTCCTGGGGTTGGAGGACCTACCAGGTCTCCCCTCACAGAAGGAGGGTCCCACTCTGCATCGATGGCCCTCAGGAGGCGCAGCAGGAGGGAGTAGCACACACGCTGGGTTCGATGATGGCCGCTGTAGCACTGCCAGCGGCTACGGGAGGTAAAATGCAACTTTTATAATTCAGTCATTTTGGAGTCTTTATACCTCGAAAACTCACATGATGGCCTGTTGGAGACGGGTGAGATCCGTCTGCATGGCGTGGTGAGTCAGGACCGTCCACGCCGGGGGGCTGACTTGCCCGTTCCAGTTGTACGGCTCACGCTAGCAAAGGAAAAAGATAAAGCCGGCATAGCAATGTAGCGATATAGCCTGCTAGCTATGTTTAGTTTTACACTGGCCGGACTAGAGGTTAACTTAAAACTGTTTCCAAATTTTCCAACAAAATTTTCCAACATTTCCAAATGCCCGCAAGGCATGCTGGGTAGTCCAGCTGCAACAACAATATAGACTATCAACAATAAAACAACGCCTTCTCTGGTGACCTCAACTTTTTTTGTAATCAGGTAAAAATGCGACAAACACGGCAAAATGTTGGGAGAAGCTACCCAGCATGCCTTGCGGCACCATTATAAAGGTTTTTGTGGTGTTTTTTGATTTGATTTGATTTGACTACTATGTGGGTGACAAACAACAACTGAGTGCTAAACAAAATTTTCCAACATTTCCAAATACCCGCAAGGCATGCTGGGTAGTCCAGCTGCAGCAACAATATAAACTATGAACAATAAAACATGTTAACGCCTTCTTCTTTACTTCTCTGATGACCTCAACTTTTTTTGTAATCAGGTAAAAAATGCGGCAAACACTGCAAAATGTTGGGAGAAGCTACCCAGCATGCCTTGCGGCACCATAACAAAAGTGTTTTTGATTTGATTTGATTTGACAACTATGTGGGTGATAAACAACAACTCAGCGCTAAATACAGTTTGTAACTTAAAACTGTTATTTCCAAATGCCCGCAAGGCATGCTGGGTAGTCCAGCTGCAACAACAATATTAACTATGAACAATAAAACATGTTAACGCCTTCTCTGATGACCTCAACTTTTTTTGTAATCAGGTAAAATATGCGACAAACACGGCAAAATGTTGGGAGAAGCTACCCAGCATGCCTTGCGGCACCATTATAAAGGTGTTTTTGATTTTTTGATTTTTTTAGCGATATAGACTGCCTGCTATGTTTATTTTTACACTGGCCAGACAAGAAGTATTAAGAATAATAATGGGCGGAATCGCACCTTGACATGAGCGTGCTCGTGCTCAACAATCTGACTCAGCAGTTTCTTGTGGATGGACACGTTGGATTCCCTCTTCGACAGCGCCGTGTCTCTCTGGGGTCAGAAAATACATGCATTACAGTACATACATCGGGGGTACTGTAATGGACACAAGGGGCCATTTTTGATATTTTGTAAAGTAAATAGTCTGATACTGACTATTTTTTTGCCGATTCCGATATCTACCGATACCATTACTGAAATGTGTAACAACATTATTAGGGAAGTCCAATGGGGCCGTGCTAATAATTATCAGTACCAATTATCGGCCCGATATCAACATAACAATGCGATATCGTTTGATATCGTTATCTTATTTTTTTCTAATCACCAAAAACGATATTTTTAAGATGCTGTATGCGTTCATTCCACCACAGGAGATATGTCATGTTACATGTATCAGTATCAGCTGATATTGGTATCGGAAATCGAGAGTTGGACAAAATCGGCATATCGGTTTTCGGCAAAAAAGCCAATATCGTACATCCCTAAATCTTTTTTACAAAATTGTTGTAAAGTGGTGTTTCTCAGTTATTTTCTGTCATGCCCCCTCCACCCCCCCGGGACAAAACGGAGAGCATACAAGCGTATTGAGGAGTCAAACTTAAATTACATGTTTGTTGGTTATTCTGCATTATTCACCTGTAGTGTATTGTCTGTTATCTACATATTACATTACTGTGTGATGATTTAGCATCATAAGACACCCTAATTAAGAATGCTAGGTGGAATATTAACCTGCATAAAACATACCCGCGGCCATGTTACATGTATCAGTATCGGTATCAGCTGATATCGGTATCGAAAATCGAGAGTTGGACAATATCGGCATATCGGTTTTCGACAAAAAAGCCAATATCATACATCCCTAATTTTTATTGAGCAAAATTATTGTAAAGCGGTGATTCTCGGTTATTTTCTGTCATGCCCCCCCCCCCCAAGGGACAAAACGGAGACCATAGAAGTGTATTAGGAGTCATACTGCATGTTGAGTACTATAAATTTGTACATGTTGGCAGGTAAAATGAAAATGACATGTTTGTTGGTTATTCTGCATTATTCATCTGTAGTGTATTGTCTGTTATCTACATATTACATTACTGTGTCATGTTTTAGCATCAGGTAGGTAGGAATATTAAACCAGCATACAATTTCAATGAAGCTGGTGAGGTCATTATGAGCTCTGATGTTGCGTTCATGAAAAATCGTTTTTATCTTCTTCTTCAATAATCTTCATCACTTGATTCTGAGGTGATCGTGGATCGAACGAGGCGTCACCTGGCTGGTGAACAGCTTCAGTATCAGGTGACATTCTCCTTGCACTTTGGATGCGCTGGACCGAGGCTCCAGCTTGAACCAGGTGTCAAAGCCACCGACGGGGATCTCCTGTCGGGACGGAAACGGACAAATTTGAGGTACGTTTTTTTATCTGTTGTTGAAGTTTCTGTGAACTTACATTGAGAAAGATGTTAATGCATCCCAGGAAGTCATCGGCGTTCTCCTCGGAGCCGGACGAGGACGAGCCGTTGGCACGCACCGACTTTGCTATCTGCTTAAAATACCTAATGAGAGGCAATCAAGAAGGTGAGTCATTTTTTTTTCTGCATGATTAAACCGAGATAAGCCGCCACACCTCCAACATGATCTGCATATGCATATGTTTTGTATAATGAATAATAATAATAATAATAATAATAATAATAATATTAATAATAGCAACTGTGGAGAGTGGATGATACCTTCCCATGCCTCGGAGACCGCTGACTTCATTGAGCTTTTTGCAGGCCTCAGCCACCGAAACGTCGTCATCGTGATCCCTGGAGAACGTAAAGTAGGATTATCCTATTTGCAATAACTAGAACATCAATAATCAAAACCCAGGGAAAATAATTTCAAATAAAAAAAAAACTAATTAAGCTACAAAAGGCAGCCATTTTCATTAATATTCATTTTTCATGTACTGTAATCCCTCGGTAATTGCAGTTAATTGATTCCAGACCCAACCACAAGTGAATTTCCGCAGTATTCCTTATTTAAAGACAGAATATTTAAGCATTATTAGAGCCCTCTAGACATGAAATAACACCCCTATATTGACTTTTAAACTCATATTACCCTAATTTGTAAATAAAAGGAAATAAAACCTTTTAGGGGCTGCACGGTGTACGAGTGGTTAGCACACAGGCCTCACAACTACAAAAACCCGAGTTCAATTCCACCCTGTTCGCCTCTCATTCAGTGTGGAAGTGGTATTTTTATGATAATTTTTTTTTCTTCTATGTCCTTCTTCTCAGGCTGCATGGAAGCAGAGTTGTCACAGCTAGGAGACCCAAGTTCAATTCCACCCTCGGCCATCTTTGTGTGGAGTTAGCATGTTCTCCCCGTGCATGCGTGGGTTTTCTCCTGGGACTCCGGTTTCCTCCCACATTCCAAAAACATGCTAGGTTAATTGGTGACTCCAAATTGTTCGAGTGGTTAGCACACAGGCCTCACAACTAGGACACCCAAGTTCAATTCCACCCTCGGCCACCCAAAAAAAAAATGTTCTCCTCTCATTCAGTGTGGAAGTGGTATTTTTATGATTAAAAATTTTATTTTTTTTGCTTCTATGTCCTTCTTCTCAGGCTGCATGGCAGCAGAGTTGTCACAGCTAGGAGACCCAAGTTCAATTCCACCCTCGGCCATCTTTGTGTGGAGTTAGCATGTTCTCCCCGTGCATGCGTGGGTTTTCTCCTGGGACTCCGGTTTCCTCCCACATTCCAAAAACATGCTAGGTTAATTGGCGACTCCAAATTGTTCGAGTGGTTAGCACACAGGCCTCACAACTAGGACACCCAAGTTCAATTCCACCCTCGGCCACCAAAAAAAAAAAATGTTCTCCTCTCATTCAGTGTGGAAGTGGTATTTTTATGATTTAAAAAAATATATTTTTTTGCTTATATGTCCTTCTTCTCAGGCTGCATGGCAGCAGAGTTGTCACAGCTAGAAGACCCAAGTTCAATTCCACCCTTGGCCATCTTTGTGTGGAGTTAGCATGTTCTCCCCGTGCATGCATGGGTTTCCTCCTGGGACTCCGGTTCAAGTCCAGGGTGTAAAAAAAAAACTAAAAAAAAATTCTCCTCCCATTCCATGTGGAAGTGGTATTTTTAATGATTTTTTGCTTTTATGTGCGTCTTCGTTAGCACGCAGGCCTCACAGCTAGGAGACCCGACTTCAATTCCACCCTCGGCCATCTCTGTGTGGAGTTTGCATGTTCTCCCCATGCATGCGTGTTTTTTTTTCCGGGTACTCCGGTTTCCTCCCACATTCCAAAAACATGCTAGGTTAATTAGCATGTTTAAAATTCAAAAAATAATAATTAAATGAAAATAAGATGCATCTTACCAAATATCCAAATGCAGCAGATCACTGTGAACATCATCCACTTCACTGCGGAGACAAAACAGAAGAGAACATCCAACATCTAAATGTACGAGTGTATCACATGGTTTGTACCGCGTCCACTCACAAGACAAAGTGTTCGTCCCAGACCGGGTTCAGAGTCTCCGGCTTGACCTCGGTCACCTGGATGCATCTGGCCGGCAAGGCCTCCTTGGTGCTGGAGCGTTTCTCCAGCTTGTCTTTCCTCTTCCTGAAGCTGAATTTCCTTTCCTTTTTCTCCTCGGGGTCCCGTGGGCTCTGGCCCACCAGGATACCCAGCATGCAGTAGGGGTCGCTGTAGCCTGGATGCCAGGGGACCACAGAAGAAGTACTTTAGAGTAGTCAGTGTACGGCTATCCATCACCTTCATCAAGGCACTTCATCATGTCGAAAATCCTGCTCCCCCCTTGAGCCTTAGCAAAGTCACGCTAAAATCATCACGCAGCAACTTAACACAAAAAGCTAGAAAGGAAATATACAAGATAAATATCAATACAAGCTCCCTCTGGTTGCCTGGCAACCAATGAACTACTCTGGGTTCATTCACTCATTCATTTTCTAGGGGTGCTGGAGCCTATCCCAGCTGTCCTCGGGTGGAGAGGCGGGGTACACCCTGGACTGGTGGCCAGCCAATCACAGGGCACATATAGACAAACAACCATTCACACTCACATTCATACCTATGGACAATTTGGAGTCGCTAATTAACCTAGCATGTTTTTTTGGAATGTGGGAGGAAACCGGAGTACCCGGAGAAAACCCACGCATGCACGGGGAGAACATGCAAACTCCACACAGAGATGCCCGAGGGCGGAATTGAACTCGGATCTCCTATTTGTGAAGCCTGTGTGCTAACCACTCGCACACCGTGCAGCCCCTAAAAGCTTTTATTTCCTTTGATTTACAAATTTGGGTAATAAGAGTTTAAAAGTCAATATAGGGGTGTTATTTCATGTCTAGAGGGCTCTAATAATGCTTAAATATTCATTGATTTTCTAACCGCTTATCCACACAAGGATTATGGGGGTCTCGCCTGAGCCTATCCCAGCTGTCTTCAGGAGAGAGGCGGGGTACACCCTGGACTGGTGGCCAGCCAATCACAGGGCACATATAGACAAAAAAAAACATTCACACTCACATTCATACCTATGGACAATTTGGAGTCGCTAATTAACCTAGCATGTTTTTGGAATGTGGGAGGAAACCCACGCATGCACGGGGAGAACATGCAAACAACACACAGAGATGGCCGAGGGTGGAATTGAACACCGGTCTCTTAGCTGTGAGGTCTGCATTTACCACTTCCACACAGAATAGGAGGAGAACCTTTTTTTCATCTCCAATTATAATATTACATTTCATTGTTTTGCAGATGATCTCCAAATCTACTCCTTTTCTGCCCTTTTGAACTTTTGATATCTTGATGATATCAAAGATATGGATCATACTTGAACCATCTTACCGTTGGCATCCTTTGCCAGCAGATTCTTGGCTTTCAGGACGGAGACCCTCAAGGAGAAGGTGGCTCTCTGTGGAAGAATGGAACCTTTTGAGTTAACAGCGGCGATAAACGCAAACAGCTTTACCTTCTTGTGCAAACATTTGCGGGAATTCTACTCTCACCTTGGATTCCTGGACTTTCTGAAGTATGATGTCGTGCTCCTCCTCGCCCATATCAAACACCTTTCAGAAGAAGACAAGCACCTTTTTATTATTACCACGGCTATGCATTTTTCCCGTATTTGCAGCTGAAAGGATTATAAAGAAAAAAAAACATTTCTTTTATGAGGTCCGGTCTGGCGGGCAGCTCCTGGGAACAGACGCGACACACTTTGAATAAAAGACACGCGTGTGGCGCAGACACAAAAAAAGGAGCCTACAATCACTGGCATGGCGCGTGAATAGATGTAATATCATAAACTAGGTATGATCCCTACAAAGTGCGACCGCAGCTTTTTTTTTTTTTTTTTTTTGATCAGCTTTGGAGGCATGCAGCATCTGCTCGGGTTCTTCAAACACAGAGCGAGAGGTTGGATTTGGTGGCTGCTGGCAGAGATTAAAAAAAAACAAACACACAATAAGCAGCTTCTCTTACTGTGGTCAGACTGTGCTGGATTAGACAGCAAAAGTCCCATTTTGCAATCATTCTCACCTTATTTTAGTATTTTAGTAAACGTTAATGCTAATATGTTGTCTTTGTGAATATTGCACCTTCACTATATCGCTGTTAAAAAAAAATTATTACTAAATAATCGCTGTTTCATGGTTGACTATGGCCTATTATTCGTCAAAAATATACTGAGCTAGCATAGCCGAGCTGACATGGCAGATGGAATGTGAAAAAAAAATTCTCCTCTCATTCAGTGTGGAAGTGGTATTTTTATGATTTTTTTTTAGTTAACATGACGAGACATGACTACATGGCAGATGGAATGTGAAAAAACAAATTTTCTCCTCTCATTCAGTGTGGAAGTGGTATTTTTATGATTTTTTTTGGGGGGGAGTTAACATGACTAGACATGACTACATGGCAGATGGAATGTGAAAAAACAAATTTTCTCCTCTCATTCGGTGTGGAAGTGGTATTTTTATGATTTTTTTTTAGTTAACATGACTAGACGTGACTACATGGCAGATGGAATGTGAAAAAAACAAATTTTCTCCTCTCATTCAGTGTGGAAGTGGTATTTTTATGATTTTTTGGGGGGGGAGTTAGCATGACTAGACATGACTACATGGCAGATGGAATGTGGAAAAACAAATTTTCTCCTCTCATTCAGTGTGGAAGTGGTATTTTTATGATTTTTTTGGAGTTAACATGACTAGACATGACTACATGGCAGATGGAATGTGGAAAAAAATGTTCTCCTCTCATTCAGTGTGGAAGTGGTATTTTTATGATTTTTTTTAGTTAACATGACTAGACATGACTACATGACAGATGGAATGTGAAAAAACAAATTTTCTCCTCTCATTCAGTGTGGAAGTGGTATTTGTATGATTTTTTTCGAGTTAAGATGACTAGACATGACTACATGGCAGATGGAATGTGAAAAAACAAATTTTCTCCTCTCATTCAGTGTGGAAGTGGTATTTTTATGATTTTATTTTTTTTTGCTTCTATGTCCTTCTTCTCAGACTGCATGGCAGCAGAGTTGTCACAGCTAGGAGACCCGAGTTCAATTCCGCCCTCGGCCATCTTTGTGTGGAGTTAGCATGTTCTCCCCGTGCATGCGTGGGTTTTCTCCGGGGACTCCGTTTTCCTAGACATGACTAAACATGACTACATGGCAGATGGAATGTGAAAAAAAAATGTTCTCCTCTCATTCAGTGTGGAAGTGGTATTTTTATGATTTTTTTTTTTGCTTCTATGTCCTTCTTCTCAGGCTGCATGGCAGCAGAGTTGTCACAGCGAGGAGACCCGAGTTCAATTCCACTCTCGGCCATCTTTGTGTGGAGTTAGCACGTTCTCCCCGTGCATGCGTGGGTTTTCTCCTGGGACTCCGGTTTCCTCCAACATGTCTATATGTGCACTGTGATTGCCTAGCGACCAGTCCAGGGTGTAAAAAAAAAAATATATCCTCTCATTCCATGTGGAAGTGGTATTTTTAATAATTTTTTTTTGCTTTTATGTGCTTCTTCTCAGGCTGCATGGCAGCCGAGTGGTTAGCACACAGGCCTCACAGTTTGGACACTGGAGTTCAATTGAGTGAATGAGTGATTATCATTTAGATCAGGGGTGTCCAAAGTGTGGCCCGGGGGCCATTTGTTGTAGAAATAAAATTAAACACAAAAGATCAACTGCAAAAATATACTTTTAGCTTTTTTAAATATATATCCTCATTTTTCTGTATGTGGCCCCACTCCGGAAAACGTTTGTCCACCCCTGATTCAGATGTTCAAATACCTTAAGAAGGTACGCAAACAAATCCTCGTCGCTGGTCACATGTTCTGGAGATGGCACGCCCACTCGGTTGACCACCGTGTACACAGCCTCCTCATACAGAAGGTCCAGCTGCATGGAAAACACACTCAGCGTCCAAGACTCGACTTCACATCAACATTTCATTCATTTCGATGAAGTCCACAAACCTCCGTCCTGCTGATTCTGTCTGGGATAAAAGCCTGGTCCACGTGCTCCTGTGGTGGCGGCACCGTGCAGGCTCCCCTTTGGCTCTGTGATGGGACATCATCATAAGAAATCACCATGGGACTCTAACAGGAAGACGTTTAAAGGAACTTAGCAAGTGCACCCATGACATCAATGACAATTGGTGGAATATCTGGTGTATATAATATATATATCATAATATAATATTCATTCAGTCATTCATTTTCTACCGCTTTTTCCTCACCCTGGACTGGTGGCCAGCCAATCACAGGGCACATATAGACAAACAACCATTCACACTCACATTCATACCTATGGACAATTTGGAGTCGCTAATTAACCTAGCATGTTTTTGGAATGTGGGAGGAAACCGGAGTACCCGGAAAAAACCCACGCATGCACGGGGAGAACATGCAAACTCCACACAGAGATGGCCGAGAGTGGAATTGAACCCTGGTCTCGAGGTCACCACTCGACCACCGTGCCGCATATATATATATATATATATATATATATATATATATATATATATATATATATATATATATAAATTAAAAATTAAAATACTATTTGATTTAATGAATGATTAAATAAATGATATATATAAAAAATAAAAATTAAAAATTAAAATACTATTTGATTTAATGAATTATTAAATGAATGAAATATACATATACACATATATATATATAAATAAAAAATTAAAATACTATTTGATTTAATGAATTATTAAATGAATGAAATATACATATATATGTATATAAATAAAAAAAATTAAAATACTATTTGATTTAATGAATTATTAAATGAATGATATATATGATTATATATAAATAAATTATATAATAATAATACTATAATAATATAATATATATATATAATTAAAAATTAAAAATTAAAAATTAAAAATTAAAAATTAAAAACTATTTGATTCAATGAATGATTAAATGAACGAGTGTTAAAGTTTAGGACCAAACTACGCCTCTATTCAATTCAATTAACCAAGGAGTCACCTTCAGTCACCCCGTATATGATCAACCATTAGCGTTAATAGTTATATATAATATAATATATTATAGTTAATAGTTAATAATATAATATCTAGTGGAAATGTGCCTCAGTAGGTTATAAAACCGCATAAAGTGTGCAGAGGTTTACACAAGGACAACTACTGAATAGATGGACTTGGACTTTGTCATCTTCAGCACAAGGACAGAGATAGGAAGATGGGATTCGTACAATTCGTGAGTGCAAACCTTCGGTCTGTAGCTTTATGTACTTCATTTATGATATTTTCATTTACTCTGAGTATTTTTCTGTAGTTTTCAAGCCACACGGTTGTTGTTGTTGTTGCCCTTTGGTACATGACAGCCCAACACCATGCTAATCGTGACAAAGCAGGAAGTGAATCGTAAAGATGACAAACTCTTTGTCAGCGAGTGACTGCAGACGTTTCTAAAGAGAGATCATCACTGGAGGATGAACACAGCCGCTAACAGCAGCTTTGTCACCTCCGAGCTTCCAAACAAACGTGGGCCCCCCCGTCTGTTCGCAGACGTCATCCCGACGACGGAACGGATGTGCCGGCGCTCGCTCGCTGCCCACTCGTGAGTCTTGGGCCTGCGGAACAGATGGAAAGGTGGCAGTCGGGTTTGTTGTTACCTCGGCCTGGGCGGCCTGCAGCATGTTGTCCTGTTTCTGCAGAATGGCGCTCATACGCTCAAAGAATTCCGTGCTCTCCTCCGAGATCCTGCGGAGGAAAAATTAAAAATACTATTTGATTTAATGAATGATTAAATGAATGACTCTATTCAATTCAATTAATAGCGTTAATAGCTGTGTCTGTAGGTAACCTCTTGATGTAGGGTTTATATTAGCTGCATTTGCATTAGCTTTGTTTACCTCTGAACATTATTAAAGGAGACCAATTATGCTTTTTCCACTGCTCAGATTACAATTGAATGCATCACATAATAAGTTCACAGTTCCACATGTCCGAAAGGAGTAGGAAGAAGCAAAGCTTATTTAATCCTACCCCTCCATCTGGTACTTTTACAATCAGTAGCTGTTACATTTGTTCACTTCCTGCTTTCTTAATATAATGTAAGTTTTTTTTGTTGTTTGTTTTTTTGTTTTTACTTTATTTTATTTTTATTTTTTATTTTTTTCTTGAATTGGCTCATCGTTGTGCATCGTTTGAGGTCCTAGTTAGGTCCATCACTTTGGGCGTGTGACCAATCACAGCGGAGCGAGCACGCCCCGGAAGCGGACTGTGTTTGGAATAAATTACAACAGACCGTTTTGGCACGAAGCACAAATGAAAGAAAATACAGCACGAATAGGTGCCGATTCTGGAAGATCTAAAACATTTTCCATATGGGTTATTGTGTGTAGCTGCTCTATAGGACACCATAACTCAATACAAAGTGTCGAAAAATGAGCAACTCTAGGATGCCTTAGCTGTAGTTTATAATAGTTTGAAGACGCTATGCTGCTAGAGCGGCGAAAAGAAAGTGAAACAGTCTGAAAGAGTCCTATTTGGTGGTAGCTTTAAGTACTTTTAATAGTACTGTCAAATGCAGTTTTCAAATTGTTTGTTCCTGCATTAACATACAGCAGTATTCTCTTCGAAGAAAACATGCTGCTAGAGCGGTGAAAAGAAAGTGAAACAGTCCAATATACGAATAATAATTTCTAATTTGGTGGTGGTTTTTAAGTACTTTTAATAGTACTGTCAAATGCAGTTTTCAAATTGTTTGTTCCTGCATTAACATACAGCAGTATTCTCTTTGAAGAAAACATGCTTCTAGAGCGGTGAAAAGAAAGTGAGACAGTACAATATAGGAATAATAATTTCTAATTTGGTGGTGGTTTTTAAGTACTTTTAATAGTACTGTCAAATGCATTTTTCAAATTGTTTGTTCCTGCATTAACATACAGCAGTATTCTCTTCAAAGAAAACATGCTGCTAAAGAGGTGAAAAGAAAGTGAGACAGTACAATATACGAATAATAATTTCTAATTTGGTGGTGGTTTTTAAGTACTTTTAATAGTACTTTCAAATGCAGTTCTCAAATTGTTTGTTCCTGCATTAACATACAGCAGTATTCTCTTTGAAGAAAACATGCTGCTAGAGCGGTGAAAAGAAAGTGAGACAGTACAATATAGGAATAATAATTTCTAATTTGGTGGTGGTTTTTAAGTACTTTTAATAGTACTGTCAAATGCATTTTCAAATTGTTTGTTCCTGCATTAACATACAGCAGTATTCTCTTTGAAGAAAACATGCTGCTCGAGCGGTGAAAAGAAAGTCAGACAGTACAATATACGAATAATAATTTCTAATTTGGTGGTGGTTTTTAAGTACTTTTAATAGTACTGTCAAATGCAGTTCTCAAATTGTTTGTTCCTGCACAGCAGTATTCTCTTTGAAGAAAACATGCTGCTAGAGCGGTGAAAAGAAAATGAAACAGTCCAGTGTTTCAAGAAATTGTAAAAAATACTATGAAATACTTCTATTACTGTTGTACAATACAGCTCTGGAATTGCTTGTTATTGCAGATACAGCTGTAGTCTACAGCTAATAGCTAATAGCTAATAGCTAATAGCTAATGTTTTTGTTTTGGTAGCATTCGACTTTTTCATGCAACTCCTCTGCTTCTGGCTCCGGGTTCTTCCAGGTGTGAGAAAACTCCCGGACTCCCGCCGGCCCTCAGTTGTCATGGCGACACATTCAGGGGATTGGGCGGCAGGCTCAATGCCGCCTTGGGAATCCCGCTCGCTTCCCAAATCTCTCAGCGGGCATCTCTCTTCCTCTGATGTGAGCAGTGCGCAGAACAGAGAGTGGGGGGGTTGGGGGGGGGGGGGGGGGTCGTGATGGGGGGGGGCTCATCCATCAAATCCACAGCACCGAAGCCCCATGCCCACTCGTTTCCCCACACCTCATCATATTACGCCGTGGAGCCGATCCATGAGAGGCCCCCGTCACGCTCTTTTATTGGCGTCATCGCATCGCAGTGGGTTGCAGCCCATCCTCGCGCCCGCCTGTCGACGCTCGCCGTGGTGGGGTGGGGGGCGGGGGGTGGGGTGGAGCAGATGGTAAACCCCTGAGGTATTGATGAAAACTAATGGCAGCCACGCTGGGAGAGCCGGACCAGCTCCCGCCGCGGCGAGAAAAAGGTGGCGGTTTAACGGTTAAGGACATCAAACGGTGGATTGCTATGGTGGAGTCACATGATCAAGAGACAATACTATACTTTGGAGTAGTCTGTGTACGACTTGCATAGCAGTACATATTTACTATACACTGAAAAAGATTAGGGTGTAGTGGTTAGTGCATAGACCTCACAGCGAGGAGACCAGGGTTCAATTCCACCCTCGCCATGTTCTCGACGTGCATGCGTGGGTTTTCTCCAGGTACTCCGGTTTCCTCCCACATTCCAAAAACATGCTAGGTTAATTAGCAACTCCAAATTGTCCATAGGTATGAATGTGAGTGTGAATGGTTGTTTGTCTATATGTGCCCTGTGATTGGCTGGCCATCAGTCCAGGGTGTACCCCCGCCTCTCGCCCAAAGACAGCTAGCTATTTAGACGATAATGTTTGTGTGTCTACTACTATACAAGCTGTACTCTGACTACTCTAAAGTATTTTAAATAAACAACCTTAAACTGTATTATGGAAAACAGGAAGTGAACAAATGTAGCTATTTAGCCGATAATGTTTGTGTGTCTACTACTATACAAGCTGTACTCTGACTACTCTAAAGTATTAAAAAAAAAACTTAAACCGTATTATGGAAAACAGGAAGTGAACAAATGTAATGTAATGTAATGACAAAAAATTAAAAAAATTGAAAAATACATAAAAATAAATAATAAAATAAAGTAAAAACAAACAAAAAACACTTAAATTATATTAAGAAAGCAGGAAGTGAACAAATGTAATGTAATGACAAAAAATAAAATAAAAAATTTGAAAATAAATAATAAAATAAAGTAAAAACAAACAAAAAAAACACTTAAATTATATTAAGAAAGCAGGAAGTGAACAAATGTAATGTAATGACAAATTTTTTTTAATTAAAAATAAATAATAAAATAAAGTAAAAACAAACAAAAAACACTGAAATTATATTAAGAAAGCAGGAAGTGAACAAATGTAATGTAATGTAATGACAAAAATAAAAAAAATTAAAATAAATAATAAAATAAAGTAAAAACAAACAAAAAACACTTAAATTATTTTAAGAAAGCAGGAAGTGAACAAATGTAACAGTTACTGATTGTAAAAGTACCAGATGGAGGGGTAGGATTTAATAAGCTTTGCTTTTTCCTACTCCTTTCGGACATGTGGAACTGTGAACTGATTATGTGATGCATTCAATTGTAATCTGATGCATGTTCAAATGAAATTCAACCATTACCATTACCATATATCCAAGTTTCCTGAAGTACTTCTGAAGTATTTTCCCGGGAGAAAATGAAATGTGAGAATGGGTAATACAAATATGAGTCCACTTGATGGTAATTCCTACGCAATGAAACATCGAAATCCGTCCACGTTTCGACTTTAATTGACTTGCACAAATCTGTTGTTGTATTCTGGAGGATTTGGCATCAACAAACTGGGATCTTTTCATTCCCAGCATCGGAACAAGACGTTTGTAAAATAAAGCCAGGCCAGTAGTCATTAAGATCTGCCACAACAAAACACACACACACACACACACACACACTTGATGAGCTGGTCTCGCTCACCAGAATAACAAAACTGGCTTGATGTTGCTAGGAAACAGGTACTCGTGTTGTTGTTGTTTTTTTTTATGTGTGTTATTATTCAAATGTATTTCCAAGATTCATTCATTCTAATGCATCGCTTAGGTCGTATCCAAAACGAGACTCAAAACTTGGCTTGTTGAAAAGAACGGAAGCAACTGCCAGCCATTTTTTTTCTTTCTTTCCTCCCAAACACAATGTGGCAGTGCGTACACATCAATTACTCGTGCGTACATCACCGTCGGCGGCGCCATGAAAAACCATGTGACGCCTCAAGTGAGATTCTTCTTCTTGTTTTGAAAGAAATTCGATTCATCACGCTTGTCTTTGCGTCCTATGAGCCTGCGAGGCTCTTATCGCCGCTGGAGGATGTGCCTGACAAGGACTAATACCCCCCCCCCCCACTCCCGCCACCCCCATCCGTCGCCCATTTCTACACTTGTTGTGCTCTAATTACACAATTGATTAGGCAAGAAAGCATCAGCGGTGAAAAGTGCCTAACATGGAGACGAAGACGCCGCCTCTGTACAATCTCTCCAGTGCCTCTTAAAAGCGAGCATCGTAGCGGAAATTATTGCCATGTTTCTTTTTTTTTTTTTTTTTTTTTCTTCCATCCAAAGGGCAACTTCAATGTAAAGCGGGTAGCGTGTCACCACGCACAAGATGGGTCATTTAGACGCCTTCTGTTTTATTCATGCGACACGCTACAGTCAGGTGTTACCGACTTTCTGACAGTATGAGGACGATTTAGCAAAGGCCGTGTTTTCATTTTTAGCAACAATGACCGACCTTTACATTTGCATTTCTTTTGGTAATGGTAATGGTTTTATTTCATTTGAACATGTGTCAGATTACAATTGAATGCATCACATAATCAGTTCACAGTTCCACATGTTCGAAAAGAGTAGAAAGAAGCAAAGCTTATTAAATCCTACCCCTCCATCTGGTACTTTTACAATCAGTAACTGTTACATTTGTTCACTTCCTGCTTTCTTAATATAATTTAAGTGTTTTTTGTTTGTTTTTGCTTTATTTTATTATTTATTTTTAAAAAAATTGTCATTACATTACATTACATTTGTTCACTTCCTGTTTTCCATAATAAAGTTTAAGGTTTTTTTAAATTATTATTTATTTTTTGTCATTACATTAAATTACATTTGTTCACTTCCTGTTTTCCATAATACAGTTTAAGGTTTTTGTTTTTTTTTAATACTTTAGAGTAGTCAGAGTACAGCTTGTATAGTAGTAGACACACAAACATTATCGTCTAAATAGCTAGCTTGTGTCCTTGGTGGGAATTTTTACTGTTGGTACCTCTGTTATCTGTTATATAATTTTTTTAAAACTTTTTTAAATGTATTTTTTATTAATTATTTAAATATTTTATTTTTTTAATTTGATTAAATTTAATTTTTTTATTTTTTTATTTTTTTTATTTTTGTCACGTACCAAAGTACGAGGTGATATGACCATACAATGACATAATGGGTACCATAATAACTGTCAATATAGTGATATATATATATATTTTTTGTTTGTTTTTTTTGTTTTGTTTTGTAGGATACGGTGTTCCATTAGGAGTCCGTGGCTGAAACATTGTCCATGTTTTCTGTTATAAAATTTAATAGAATAATAAAAATATAATAATAAAAATAAAAAATAAAATAAAAATATAATAATAAAAAAATATATAAATATATTATTAAAAAATATAAAAATAAAATAAAATAATAAAATGTACCAGAAATTTTAATACAATCATACCTATTTTTAAATAAATATATGAATATGAATCTAAAAATAAAATAAAGTCTTCCCCCTTGGATGGAGCCCTGCTCTCCCGGGGTGCTCTTCTATGCGGCGGGCTCCTAATTAAGAAACCGTGACACCGAGCAAAAGCGTACATGCTAATGAGGAAGCCACAAACCAGAAATGCAAAGTGTGAAAGCCCACTGCCTGACTGACTACAGATGGACTGTGGCATCCCGAACCACAACCACAACAACCACCGATCAATGCAGCCATCCCTGCACGTACCTGGCTGGCCCCTCCGGTTCTCAATTAACACCGCAGAGACACCGGAGATCACAATGATGAGCTCTCTCTCTCTCTCTGCATATGTGTGCATGCATAACGGGGGCTCAGCGGGGAGCCTTTAACACCAGGGAGCCGGCAGGGGGAAATGAGGAATGACATGCACCATCGTGACAGTTCAGATGACTATTTAAAGCACGCCACTGAACGGATCCCCCCCCCTCCGCCGGAGCGGATTTGATTATGTGTTTATTCAAATATATCACCATCACATGATACACCGAGAGGTAAACACCAGGTTGAACGCGGCACCCGAGGTCGTCCTGGGTGTTAAAAATAAACAATGGTCGTCACTACAAGCAAAGTTCACACCAAGGCAGACAGCCTGTGTTTAGGTTGCTATGGTAACCCCCAGGTTCATACTATTAGGTTGGGTTTTTTTTTTGCCGCAGATGAGGCTTCAAAACAAGACCGAGGTGGAGGGAGAGGGGGGGGGGGCGTTGTGGGGGATTTCACCTGTGTCACTTTATGTGTTGCTACGAGACAAGCCGGCATGGCAAACTTTATGTGGAATCAAAAGAGGCGGGAACAAAGGGCGGACACAAACGTACACGTAGAACACACGGTGCCAATAAGAAAGGAGACATTACATGACATACAGCACATATTAACAGTACATACATACATACATGTACACGCTACATGGACGCACAAAAAACATTGCCGTACTTCCTCAGAAAGAGGCCAGGGGGGGGTACTTGGATACTCACGTACAGCGAGTGGTAAGGCATTTATTGCGGTGACAGATGTTATTTTTATTACATTTTTAACTTATCATACTAAATATAATCATTGACTTTAATTTAATTTTGTTTGCCAACATGCTTCTTAAATTAAAAGTGACTGGGGCAAGGTGTCTCTTAGGGGTAAGGCGTTAAAAAGAGCAGGTGGCTAACACACCCAGTAAATCTTTTGGGGTAAGGTGTTAAAAAGAGTAGGTGCGTCATCTATTCAAGTGGCCAACACACCCAGTAATTCATTCGGGCAAGGTGTCTCTTAGGGGTAAGGCGTCAAAAATAGTAGGTGGCTAACACACACAGTAATTCATTCGGGCAAGGTGTCTATTAGGGGTAAGGTGTTAAAAAGAGTAGGTGGCTAACAAACCCAGTAATTCATTCGGGCAAGGTGTCTCTTAGGGGTAAGGCGTCAAAAAGAGTACATCTTGTATAATGACAATAAAGGCCATTCCATTCCATTCCAATTCATTAGGGCAAGGTGTCTCTTAGAAGTAAGGTGTTAAAAATAGTAGGTGGCTAACACACACAGTAATTCATTCGGGCAAGGTGTCTATTAGGGGTAAGGTGTTAAAAAGAGTAGGTGGCTAACACACCCAGTAATTCATTCGGGCAAGGTGTCTCTTGGGGGTAAGGTGTTTAAAAAAAGTAGGTGCGTCATCTATTCAAGTGGCTAGCACACCCAGTAATTCATTAGGGTCAAGGTGTCTCTTAGTGGTAAGGTGTTAAAAACAGTAGGTGGCCAACATACTCAGTAATTCATTAGTGCAAGGTGTCTCTTTGGGGTAAGGTATTAAAAAGAGTAGGTGGCTAACACACCCAGTAATTCATTCGGGCAAGGTGTCTATTAGGAGTAAGGCATTTAAATGCATTTTTATTATTATTATATTAAATAATTATAACCCTTTCCTCAAGAGGCGTTTATTTGAGGTACGGCCTATTTAATATGTTGGACAACACCCTTCATAAATGAAATTTGTAGTATTTCATCAAATAATGCCATCGTTTATCATGTTTGTTTGATCATGTTTGTGTCAATTCAAGGTACGGCATCTATTTATTCAAGTGGCCAACACAAGCAGTCATTCTACGGGGTGAGGTGTCTATTTGAGGTGCGTCATCTATTCAAGTGGATAACACACCCAGTAATTCATTAGGGCAAGCTGCCTATTAGGAGTAAGGCATTTAAATGCATTTTTATTATTATTATATTAAATAATAACACCATCTAGTGTGTTTTTTTCCTGGGGGAGGTGTCTATTTGAGGTACGGCCTTTACTTGTATTTAATATGTTGGAAAACACACTTCGTAAATGAAATAAATTAGTAGTATTTCATCAAATAATGCCACAGTTTATCATGTTTATCATGTATTTATTCAAGTGGCCAACACAAGCAGTCATTCTACAGGGCGAGGTGTCTATTCGAGGTAAGTTCCAATACACTTTTATTATTATATTACATAATTCCGCCATTGACTGTGGGTGTTTTTTTTTTTACCCGGGTTGATTAATGTATTCATGTCGCTAACACGCAGTTGACAGTTGTCGATTAGAGGTAAGGTGACAGGACATTTTGAGATGCCGCGGTCGCTATTTGAGGAAGTACAGCCACATGAATAAACGTACACTTGCAGTACATAAAAAAATACTCGATTTTGAGTGACAAGAACACGGCTTATGAAAAGAAAGCAGGACATATTTCTCAGACATCAAAGGGAAAGAAAAGAAAGCAGAAGCACAATTAAACATTATAAGCAATTAGGATACTTCAGGAAACGCCTGAGGGGTAGGAAAAGCCATTATCTGGATAACAAATGTGTCTTTCTGTAGCTACAAACGTATTACAGTCTACACAATAACCATCTGTTTATGCATAGAAGATACACAAACATGTTTTTTGTTAAAAATAGACTATCCTGTACAGAAAGACAGAATACACACGTTCGAGATCTCACACACACACACACACACAGAAGACATTTCGAAACAGCAGTGAGCCACATCGTGGTGCCGAAGCTGCCAGAACCGCGTGGCGTTAAGCGAAGAACGCATTGGTGGCGACGCCATCAGACTCTGACTGTGCATGTAATAGTGTTGTTGGAGGGTCCTTGGGGGGGGTATTGCCGCACGGAGAGTCCAAAACGCCGACCGCATTTAAAGAACGTGCTTGGCCGGATGTGAAGGCGACAGCGGCTGATTGAAAACAAATAAATCAGTGTCAGCGTTTTTTTTATCATAATCATACTTATTATTATGATTCTGTTTTGTTTTTATGTTAATTCTAATACATACTATCCTAACGCCATATTCTTATATTAGTTTAATTTCGCCTTGCATATTGTGTTTATTTAAAGCACATTTAATTTCATGTTTCATGTAATACAGAAATCCCTCGTTTATCATAGTTAATCGGTTCCCGACCTGACAGTGATAAGTGAATTTCAGTGAAATAGGATTCCTTATTCATAAATGGAACTTTTTCATATAGTTAGAGCATTGGAAACCTGTGAGCAACCTTCTAAATAAATTTTTTTAACATCAGTAGAGACCTCTAGACATGAAGTAGCACCCCTATAGTCACCTTTAAACTCATGACAATTAAAATATAATAGACATATGGTAAAGAAGACTAAATATATATTCAGAATACTAGCAGGGGCTATTGTCTCGTCAATGTAAAATCTATATATAAATCTTATATTTACATTATGTTTGGTTTAGTCATTTTTATGTTTGGCCAATAATACATAAAATCTGTAAAAAAAAAAATTGTGATTAATAGGCTGTATGAAACCAGAAAAAAACAATAATTTAAGTGATTAATTTTGAAAAACTGTAACAGAACAAAGCCGCAAAATTCCAACCGGGATGTTGGATGACTCTAAATGCCAAATATTTGTAATTTTTTTATTTATTTTTTTTTACATTTATCAGGAGCAAAAAAAAAATAAATTTTTTTAAATATTGCATTTAAAAATAAAAATACATAAAATACAACATGCATGAATTAATTATTTATATTTTATATTATATTTATTTATTTATTAATTCCATTTATTATTAGTAAAGGTAATTCATTTATTTTTTTCTCTCCCAGACATAAACAAAAAATAATAATTTTGTATGTAAAAAGTTTATTCACATGCACAATCATCCCCAACTCACCTGCGGGCTAAGGGTTCGGGACAGTGGGTGAGGGGGCTTCCGGCAGTGGGCGGCGGCTCCCTGCGGCTCCTCAGAGACTGGCTCCTCTGCACCTGGCGCAGGACGCTACTCTTCAGGTCCAGCAGCGTCGTCATGGCGCTACAAAAAGGAGACAGGGAGCAAAAAAACATTTAAAAAAAAGAGTCAAGGGAAATGGTTCCTCATGATGAAGAGGTGGAAGATGGCGTGACAAAACAGACTTCAACGCACTGACCAAGGTCGGAGCGACCTTGGATGTTTGTGTAACTAGAACATCAGCGTCGTGATAGACAAGTAGACATTTTGTGTAGCCTCACATAGCTATGCTCGCTAACATTTGGGAACATTTTAAAACATATGTCATAGAAAAATCTGCAGTAAAATATAGAGTAAAAAGTTTTCATCTAACAAGATAAAGTTGTAATTTTAATTTAAAAATAAAATTTTTAAGGAAAAAAACCTGCATTTTAGCAGCAGCGTAAATTTGACATATTCAAGACACATTTTAATTAATTTTAAGTCGTAATAAGAGAAACAAATATTTTTTTTTTCAAGTTGAGGACCAAGGTATCATGAAACAAAAATAAATTAAAATTAAAATTAAAATTAAAATTAAAATTAAAATTAAAATTAAAATTAAAATTAAAATTAAAATTAAAATTAAAATTAAAATTAAAATTAAAATTAAAATTAAAATTAAAATTAAAATTAAAATTAAAATTAAAATTAAAATTAAAATTAAAATTAAAATTGGCTAATTGACTAATTTACTAAGACTAAAGTCAAAATATTAGGAGGATAAAATTGTAATGGGGAAAAAATAATAGCATCGAGTTGACATATAAAAAAAACAAAAAATAAAAAGTTTTAAAAAGTTTTAATATTTTGTATTTAAATTTATTTTGTAAATAAAGTCAAAATATGGTGGGAATAAAGTCATATTAAAGATGGGGGGAAAAAGAATATCACTCAGATACAGATACAGTGTACCCCGCCTCTTGCCCAAAGACAGCTGGGATAGGCTCCAGCATAGTGAGGATAAGCAGCATAGAAAATGCATGGATGTATCGTGTCTACAGTGGGGCAAAAAAGTATTTAGTCAGCCACCAATTGTGCAAGTTCTCCCACTTAAAAAGATGAGAGAGGCCTGTAATTTTCATCATAGGTACGCTTCAACTATGAGAGACAAAATGAGAAAAAAAAATCCAGATAATCACATTGTTTGATTTTTAAAGAATTTATTTGCAAATCATGGTGGAAAATAAGTATTTGGTCACCTACAAACAAGCAAGATTTGTGGCTCTCACAGACCTGTAAGTTCTTCTTTAAGAAGCTCCTCTGTCCTCCACTCGTTACCTGTATTGATGGCACCTGTTTGAACTGGTTATCAGTATAAAAGACACCTGTCCACAACCTCAGACAGTCACACTCCAAACTCCACTATGGCCAAGACCAAAGAGCTGTCAAAGGACATCAGAAACAAAATTGTAGACCTGCACCAGGCTGGGAAGACTGAATCTGCAATAGTTAAGCAGCTTGGTGTGAAGAAATCAACTGTGGGAGCAATTGTGAGAAAATGGAAGACCTACAAGACCACCGATAATCTCCCTCGATCTGGGGCTCCACGCAAGATCTCACCCCGTGGGGTCAAAATGATAACAAGAACGGTGAGCAAAAATCCCAGAACCACACGGGGGGACCTAGTGAAAGACCTGCAGAGAGCTGGGACCATATTAACGAAGGCTACCATAAGTAACACACTCCGCCGCCAGGGACTCAAATCCTGCAGTGCCAGACGTGTCCCCCTGCTGAAGCCAGTACATGTCCAAGCCCGTCTGAAGTTTGCTAGAGAGCATTTGGATGATCCAGAAGAGGATTGGGAGAATGTAATATGGTCAGATGAAACCAAAATAGAACTTTTTGGTATCAACTCAACTCGTCGTGTTTGGAGGAGAAAGAATGCTGAGTTGCATCCAAACAACACCACACCTACTGTGAAGCATGGGGGTGGAAACATCATGCTCTGGGGCTGTTTTTCTGCAAAGGGACCAGGACAACTGATCCGTGTAAATGGGAGAATGAATGGGGCCATGTATCGTGAGATTCTGAATGAAAACCTTCTTCCATCAGCAAGGGCACTGAAGATGAAACGTGGCTGGGTCTTTCAGCATGACAACGATCCCAAACACACCGCCCGGGCAACGAAGGAGTGGCTTCATAAGAAGCATTTCAAGGTCCTGGAGTGGCCTAGCCAGTCTCCAGATCTCAACCCCATAGAAAATCTTTGGAGGGAGTTGAAAATCCGTGTTGCCCAGCGACAGCCCCTAAACATCACTGCTCTAGAGGCGATCTGCATGGAGGAATGGGCCAAAATACCTACAACAGTGTGTGAAAATCTTGTGAAGAGTTACAGAAAACGTTTGATCTCTGTCATTGCCAACAAAGGGTATATCACAAAGTATTGAGATGAACTTTTGTTTTTGACCAAATACTTATTTTCCACCATGATTTGCAAATAAATTCTTTAAAAATCAAACAATATGATTATCTGGATTTTTTTTTCTCATTTTGTCTCTCATAGTTGAAGCGTACCTATGATGAAAATTACAGGCCTCTCTCATCTTTTTAAGTGGGAGAACTTGCACAATTGGTGGCTGACTAAATACTTTTTTGCCCCACTGTAATTGCCAACTTATGGTGAATGAAACGTGTCTTCTGCAGAAAAAAGCGTCCCATTTTCTGAGAAAACACTTTTTTTTAAAGTTTCTTTGACCAACAATGTGCAAATTTTACCGCACTGCGAGTGCTACAGACACATAAAACGGATTGTCCTCTGCAGGGCTTCTTCCTAAAACCACTTTAAAAGCGTCTAAATTCCAGCATCAACAAGTTGGCTGGAAAGAGTTTTAAGGTTAGCCCGTCTGCTCGTGAGATGACAGCAGTGAAAGGTCTTCGTGGTCAAAAACCAAGAGGTGTCTCTCGGCTGAATCCTTGTCTCATTAGACGGTTATCATCGCCATGGCAACCTCCAACTGCAGCTGGACCCCTCCCCTCTTTGTCAGATCCTCACATCGGCTGGTTATGTCTGTCTGAGGTGTCGGGCCGAGCGCTTGAGTGACATTTATGATAATTTACGTTATTGCCGAGACAAATCATCCAGGCATTGATATGATATTAATTGAATTTAGTGAAACATGATCCTGGGAGGAAGTAGTTGCTTCTTACCACACCGAGAATGTGGTAGACCATTGGGGAAATAAACGATATGATTATTTTACAACTATTTTAATTACAGCTGACTATTTTTTGGAACTAATTTGAACACTTTCAGTGATAGTACTTGACTTTTTGTACAATTCCCGACTAAATCTGACCCCTTTTTCTAGCATGGATCAATGGATCAATCTGGTGTTAGCGTTGTTTTTAGCATCTGTCAATGGCAAAAACGGTTTCTTAATTAGTTTTGACAACTGAAAAACGAGCGCTATCAACACCAGCGGGATATCAGTTCATCGACTCCTGTAAGAATGTCACGTCTGTATTTTATAATGCAAGATGAACGTCGACATCGACAAACGTTAACTGCAGAATGGAATCAAATGAACGTTTCCTTTTTGAATCTGTATGGTAACCTATGTATTTAGATCCAAATTCAGTCGTTTTCTACTGTATATTGGGTAATAGGAGGGGAAAGTTGACTATAGGGGTGCTATGTCCTGCCTAGAGGGCTCTAATAAGGTTCAAAAACAGATTTAGAGGATTAGAAACGGGTTTTCTATGCCCTAATTATGAGATTACTCCATTTAGAAATAAGGAATAAGAAATCCTACTTTGCGGAAATTCACTTATCACAGTCCCTTATCTGGGACTAATTAATTGTGATAAACGAGGGATTCGTAAAAACTATGAGATTATTCCATTTAGAAATAAGGAATCCTACTTTGCAGAAATTCACTTATCACAGTCGGGTCTGGGACTAATTAACTGTGATAAACGAGGGATTCGTAAAACTATGAGATTATTCCATTTAGAAATAAGGAATCCTACTTTGCGGAAATTCACTTATCACGGTCGGGTCTGGGACTAATTAACTATGATAAACGAGGGATTCGTAAAAACTATGAGATTATTCCATTTAGAAATAAGGAAACCTACTTTGCGGAAATTCACTTATCACGGTCGGGTCTGGGAATAATTAACTGTGATAAGCGAGGGATTCATAAAAACTATGAGATTATTCCATTTAGAAATAAGGAATCCTACTTTGCAGAAATTCACTTATCACAGTCGGGTCTGGGACTAATTAACTGTGATAAACGAGGGATTCGTAAAAACTGTGAGATTATTCCATTTAGAAATAAGAAATCCTACTTTGCGGAAATTCACTTATCACAGTCGGGTCTGGGACTAATTAACTGTGATAAACGAGGGATTCGTAAAAACTATGAGATTATTCCATTTAGAAATAAGGAATCCTACTTTGTGGAAATTCACTTATCACAGTCCCTTATCTGGGACTAATTAACTGTGATAAACGAGGGATTCGTAAAAACTATGAGATTATTCTATTTAGAAATAAGGAATCCCACTTTGCGGAAATTCACTTATCACGGTCGGGTCTGGGACTAATTAACTGTGATAAACGAGGGATTCGTCCCAAATTTTTACAAAAGTAGTACATTCTTTTGTCCCTTCCACACTCCTGCACGGACTTAGAGGCTTTCTTTCAAGTCTAACGAAGTTATATAACCTTCATAACACGACAGCGGCGCTCCACAGAGGAGAAGATTCAAATAAAGTCAGATATATTTAATGAAGTGGAGCAGAGCGGAGCGAGACGACGGCAGGAGGGGAGGATGAGGGACGCTTACTTGCAATATCAACAAATGATATTTCATAAATCAGTTCACCTCTAGAACCTCGTCGTCTATTTACTGTCAATGATCATGTATGATCTCAGGGTCACATCGTAGGGGTTACGCGGGCGTATCCTTCCTTTATTATTAATTGATGATTTATAATTTGAACAGACGTTTGAGCATATATTAATACCTGTATTACCACAATCCTGACATTTCATGACAGGAACTTGATGAAAGAATGCAACAAAAGTCACCAGTGTTCTACAAGCACATGAAGGACACTTCTGCCCGGCAACAACAAAAAAAAAGAAGTCTGTGGAAACAAATTACTCATCTCTTATAGGTTGCCTTCACACTTCTGGACTCTTGTCCGGACCGGTTTTCGTGTGACATAAAGAAAGGAACTCGAGGAATACAAGTACAGTAATCCTTAGCCACTTTACGCTTCAATATATATAAATATATTAATTAATAAATGACGCAGTTTTGTGTTGAATATTCATCAAAACATGCAAATTTGATGTATTTTTGGACAAAATTAAGCCTAAAAATTGCTAAATTACTTAGAATACAAATATAAGGCATTCAGAAGGTTACTGTAATGTTCGGTAAGACACACAAGCACCAGACCCGATCACCAGAAACACAAGTACAGTGATCCCTAGCCACTTTACGCTTCAATATATATATATATATTAATTAATAAATGACACTGTTTTGTGTTGAATATTCATCAAAACATGCAAATTTGATGGGTTTTTTTGGACAAAATTAAGCATAAAAATTGCTAAATTACTTAAAATACAAATATAAGACATTCAGAAGATCACCTACACCGGCCTCTAGGTGGCAGTAATGTTACTGTAATGTTCGGTAAGACACACAAGCACCAGACCCGATCACCAGAAACACAAGTACAGTGATCCCTCGCCACTTTACGCTTCAATATATTCATTAATTAATAAATGACGCAGTTTTGTGTTGAATATTCATCAAAACATGCACATTTGATGTATTTTTTTGGACAAAATTAAGCATAAAAATTGCTAAATTACTTAAAATACAAATATAAGACATTCAGAAGATCACCTACACCGGCCTCTAGGTGGCAGTAATGTTACTGTAATGTTCGGTAAGACACACAAGCACCAGACCCGATCGCCAGAAACACAAGTACAGTGATTCCTTCCCACTTTACACTTCAATATATATATTAATTAATAAATGACGCAGTTTTGTGTTGAATATTCATCAAAACATGCAAATTTGATGTATTTTTTGGGGATAAAATTAAGCATAAAAATTGCTAAATTACTTAAAATTACTTAAATTACTTAAAATACAAATATATACCGGCCTCTAGGTGGCAGTAATGTTACTGTAATGTTCGGTAAGACACACAAGCACCAGACCCGATCGCCAGAACAACAGGCTTTTATTGCAGGTATGAATGACAACAGGTAATCTTGTGGACATAACCTACGTCAATCTAAAACTCCAACCTCAACCTCTGACATCACTTCCTGTCTGCCTCCAAACTGACACATTTACATTATATTATTGGAGCTGTAGTGAACCGAACCCAAACAAACCGTCATTTGAACCAAACACAACACATGTGAACAGTTCCTCGCAACTCAAAAGAGACCACATGACTAGATACACAAGAAAGCCGTGTGATTGATGGATGGAGACGTGGTTCAGCACAGTCAGTCGGACTCGGTCGAACACTCTTTTTAAAAAAAGGGGGAAAAGAAATTGTCAGGCAACGTCTGAGAAGCTTTGAGAGGTGAAGAAAGGGGGTGGAAGAAATCTTCCAGGAGAACAATGGTGGCTGTTATTAGCGAAATGTAATGGGGGGATAATTACAGGAAGGAGAGGTGCCGCCGTTTTGGTAGTAATATTATAAATTGGATCATTTTGAGTCGGATTAAAAAAGGAAACCATACAAGCTCAAAAGCCACATTATCTACAATTAATGGAGTTCTTCAATCCGTCTAAACTTTCAGTTCGTAATTCCTTAGAAGCAGTTTTATCATTGCAATCAATCCATCAAATCTGGAGAACACAATGTACAGTTGTACCTCAGTTTTTGTTATTCCCAAACAAAAAAGTAAATCCACTTATGACTTTATGACTGTGTTTGAGACGCACCCAATAAATTTAGAAAGAAAAACAGATTTGTAAATGTACAGCATAAAATCATCACGCAGCAACTTAACACAAAAAGCTAAAAAGGAAATATACAAGATAAATATCAATACAAGTTCCCACCAATGAACTACTCTGGGTTCATGCAGAGCCTTATTATTGCCAGGCTAAAATCATCACGCAGCAACTTAACACAAAAAGCTAGAAAGGAAATATACAAGATAAATATCAATATAAGTTGCCACCAATGAACTACTCTGGGTTCATGCAGAGCCTTGTGATTGCCACGCTAAAATCATCACGCAGCAACTTAACACAAAAAGCTAGAAAGGAAATATACAAGATAAATATCAATACAAGTTCCCACCAATGAACTACTCTGCGTTCATGCAGAACCTTATAATTGCCACGCTAAAATCATCACGCAGCAACTTAACACAAAAAGCTAGAAAGGAAATATACAAAGATAAATATCAATACAAGTTCCCACCAATTAACTACTCTGGTTTAATGCAGAGCCTTATGATTGCCACGCTAAAATCATCACGCAGCAACTTAACACAAAAAGCTAGAAAGGAAATATACAAGATAAATATCAATACAAGTTCCCACCAATGAACTACTCTGGGTTCATGCTGAGCCTTATAGTTGTCGCGCTAAAATCATCGCGCAGCAACTTAACACAAAAAGTTAGAAAGGCAATATACAAAGATAAATATCAATACAAGTTCCCACCAATGAACTACTCTGGGTTCATGCAGAGCCTGATTATTGCCACGCTAAAATCATCACGCAGCAACTTAACACAAAAAGCTAGAAGGGAAATATACAAGATAAATATAAATACAAGTTCCCACCAATGAACTACTCTGGGTTCACGTAAACAAAATCTCGGAATTCTATATTATATATTATAGCTTTAAAGGAAAGTTGGTGTTCCCACCACCAGCAATCATCCCGATCTGATCCAGAGGCATCTTCTTGAAGCTCCCCACGCATGAAGAGTAGCTCCAGTGGTATCTCCTCCATCTTCCAAGGCTCAACGGACCACCGCACATCTAACCGCTGTTGCCATTTTTTAAAGCAAGCCCAATCAAAAACACCCAGGCTCCTCCGCCGGGGCCCTTTTGTGAAATTCCATTTACCTGTGTTTACCAGCCCCCCCCTTCCCTCACCGTTACCATAGAGACACTCAGCAAGGCGCCTTTGGCTGGCGGGTTCGTCGGCTCGCGCGGGAGAGGCACTCTGGTGAGCGAGCGCTTCCCTGGCACCGCCGTCAGCGCCAATGTAACGAGGAAGGCATTGACTTGGCCTTGACTGTGTTTCCTTGGCAGCTGCCTAGATCTCCCTCGCCAACCCCCCCTAACCCCCTCACAGTTCCCGATCGCCACCGTTTTGTCACCGCAGAGTCGGGAGAAAATCCACGGCTGTAATTGAAATGTGCTCACCTGGGAAGCAGCGGCTGCCTGTTGCCTGTCAACACGGGCAAATGATGTGACACCTCTGCTTCAGGTCGTGTAAAAAAAAAAAAAAAAAAAAAAACACATCGGGAGGTCCCCCCCCAGAGGGGTTGTGTCATAAACGGAACCCAGTAGAGCGTTGAAACCTCATGGAATGGTTTCTCACAAACTCATCTTGCCAGGATAACTCTAATCAAGGTGGAAAGCCGGAGTCGGAATTTTACCATCACTTATCTCCCAGCAGGGTGCGTTTATTTGCAAGACCTATTGATGATGCATGGCGGCTAATAATGGACACTTGAGGCGAGTGGAGTGGATGCTCCAAGCGGGGGCCAGATGTCAGCATCCTGGATCAATAAGACTGAAGTTCTTTTGGCTCAGCTGCTGATGGAGTCTGTACTTCTTTACGACTCACTGGGTCCAAGATGGGGGGGGGGAGTCGGACAGCGTTCATGATGTACCAGATTCGGCTAAAATATTAATTTTGATTGTTGTTGGAAGAAAAATCATGAATGCATGAAAAAAATAATATTAAAATGAAACAATATTGGCTGCACAGTGGTCGAGTGGTTAGCACGCAGGCCTCACAGCTAAGAGACCAGGGTTCAATTCCACCCTTGGCGACCACCTCTATTCTGAATGGATACTGATTGGTCCAACATGTTCTGACCAATGACAAATCAGCTAGAAGTCTAGCTTCCTTATTATCTTGGACAGTCTTTACATGCATTTAAACCAAGGGTGGGCAAACTACGGCCCGAGGGCCACATAGATAGAGAGATAGATAGACTTCCTTTATTGTCATTGCACAAAAACACAGCAGTGAAATTGCCAATGAAATTAAAATTAAAATTAAAATTAAAATTAAAATTAAAATTAAAATTAAAATTAAAATTAAAATTAAAATTAAAATTAAAATTAAAATTAAAATTAAAATTAAAATTAAAATTAAAATTAAAATGTATTTCTATAATTTAATTAATTTTACAAGAAGAAAGTTGAAATAGTTGGGAAAAAACACAATTAATTTTACAAGATTAAAGTAAAAATATTAGGAGAAAAAAATTGTAATGGGAAAAAATAAGCAGTAAATAAATAGTTTTAATATTTTGTAAATAAAGTCAAAATATGGTGAGAATAAAGTCATATTAAAAATGGGGGAAAAAACAACAAGGTTCTACTATATCACTGAGATACAGATACAATGTACCCCGCCTCTCGCCCAATTACAGCTGGGATAGGCTCCATCATAGTTTCTTAAAATTAAAATTGTGAAGAATAAATAGATGACACCAAATATGAACAACATAATGTATAGCGCAAACTGTAAATTGCACAAATAATTTAAATAAATAATAATAATTGCATGTGGGCAGGTAGAGGGCCCAGTTGCTTGCTAAGTATTTCAACTTTTAACATACAAAACATGACAATTAAAATTAAAATTAAAATTAAAATTAAAATTAAAATTAAAATTAAAATTAAAATTAAAATTAAAATTAAAATTAAAATTAAAATTAAAATTAAAATTAAAATTAAAATTAAAATTAAAATTAAAATTAAAATTAAAATTAAAATTATTTCAACTTTTAAAATACAAACTGGCAACATGACTTGCAAGTCGGATGTCTTATTTAGTAAAAAAAAAAAAAAACAACAAAACTGTAAAATTAAATGACATGGATACTAATTAGTCCAACGTGTTCTAACCAATGACAAATCAATTAGAAGTCTGTATTCACAACAATCCATCTTTACCTCCCGTTTATGCATCTCAGGCTAGAAATAGACTAGCTGGTATCAACAAAACATTTAATGGCGGGCATGTTGTCCAGTTCTGATAAAACTGCTGCCATGCTATCTACAGTATGTCAACCTCTGCTATTATTTACAAGCAGTTTTTAGGACAAGTGAGTCAAATAGTTTTTTTTTTGGTTCCAAGTCTGTATTCGCAACAATCTAGCTTCCTTTCAGGGTTAACCTTGTTGGAAATTCTGCTTTTCAACGATCCAAACAATGACTTCAACATTCCTCGGAACAGGAGAACAAGATCGATGTGCCATAAGTGGATCAAACTGACAGTTCCTGTGACAAAATCCTTAACACGGACGGATGCCCAAGTTTGCACCTGTAGATAACACAGCTAATCTGCAACCCACTGAGCTAAGACCCGAGAGGAAAATCCAGTCAGTCAAGTCAAGTCGATTCCCAAAAGCTCCCTACGGCCGTGTTGTCAAGGCACATGACAGCCGCTTTCGGCTCGGCCATTGATCAGCGGAGAAAATCCTGTGGAACCGCAATGTTTTTGCACCTCGGCCCGGCAGACATGTTGTCCTCTTTTGGTGAAATACAAATACAAATCAAAACCTCTAAAATAGCAGTTTTGTGTTGAATATTCATCAAAACATGCAAATTTGATGTATTTATTGGGACAAAATGAAGCATAAAAATTGCTAAAATTACTTAAAATACAAATATAAGACATTCAGAAGATCACCTACACCGGCCTCTAGGTGGCAGTAATGTTACTGTAATGTTCGGTAAGACACACAAGCACCAGACCCGATCGCCAGAAACACAAGTACAGTGATCCCTAGCCACTTTACGCTTCAATATATATATATAAATTAATAAATGACGCAGTTTTGTGTTGAATATTCATAAAAACATGCAAATTTGATGTATTTTTTGGACAAAATTAAGCATAAAAATTGCTAAAATTACTTAAAATACAAATATAAGACATTCAGAAGATCACCTACACCGGTCTCTAGGTGGCAGTAATGTTACTGTAATGTTCGGTGAGACACACAAGCACCAGACCCGATCGCCAAAACAACAGGGTCTTATTGCAGGTATGAATTACCTCAAAACAGCCACTCTTGTGGACATAAAACTCCAATCTCAACAGGATGCGCACCAGACTGCAATTAAATCCCTACATCCTCACAACACAACACTGTTATGAGTGAGTGGGAAGAAAACACTATCTGCACACTATAAATAACACTCATGCACACAGCAACATGATAAAAAAAAAAATGTGGGCCGGTGATTAATTCACAACTAATTGCCGTGAGGAGATGAGTCTAAAGTGGAGGCTCAACCTTCGCCACGCTGCTACACTCTCTGAAGGTAAGGAAAAAGATGAGAAAGTTGCACAAAAGGAGGGTATTTTTAGGCATTTTAGTGATTTCAAACGTTTGCACATATGTTGCTGTGCGTTGCAAACCTGCAGCTTCCTCCACTGCAGCTTTTATTTTCACACTGTGCAGAAATTGTCCCCCCCAAAAAATGTTTTGTCACCTATTTTGAATTTTAAAATTGATGCATTATGTGCACCTTTATGTGTGTGTGCATATGAGTAAATATTTCATTGACAAAACAGTGAAGCAGTATATTATACATGCACACAAATGCATCAGGGATGTTAAAAATATAATTTCAGACTAATATAATGTCCAGTTAATAAACTTTTGAGTCAATATAGCAGATTTTAATGTGTTTTTTTTTTAGAATTATTATATAAAAATTATTTTAGAAATTCAGTGATACTTTATGCTCCAATTTAAAAATAAATTGCAGTATCAACAGGTGTCAACCCATAAAGCAAACAAGTGTTAGCATTCAGTGCAATAGACATCCATGTATTTCACACAATATAATTCAACCAGGCTTGGCTTACCTGTCTTCTCCCAGCAGTTGTCCGCTGTCAAATGGTTCAGAGTTTTTTTTTGGGGGGGGGGGCTCCGTGTCACCACGACTGGCTCCGAGTGTGCTATCAACTTGCAGGGAAAGATTTGGATGTTTTTCCTGCAACAGACGAGAGAGAAAAGCTCATTTTTAGACGCTTAGAAAAGCGCTTTGCCAAGCTCACGTTTTCCCCAGATGACCTGCCAAATATGGGCATAGGAAGTGGTGGGGGTAGTTCACGTACCAGGGAGAGTGTGGGCAATATTAGAGATTGTGATGCAGCTCGGAAACAGACACTTATAGGTAGGGAGAAGCTAGTTTTGACATTATTAAGCATGTTGTACATTTCCTAATGTATAAATGGTTCTGTTGTGGAACTCGGATTCCATTTTTTTTACTTATTCACCGAATTATTTTTTAATTATTATTTGTAGTTCTAATTTACTTAGCATATGACATCGCATGTTTTTTAGAACAAAAAAAAAAAAAGCAAAGTCGCGAATGAATACATGTTGAATGTTACGATGTGCACCTGAACGCATCATTTGACTGTTGCTGAGAGATGGCTGCCTCTGTGTGGATATTTTCTCATCCATCATTTACTTTGACTTTCACCTGCCCCCTTTTTTTTATCTCATCAAAACTTCCACAATGTCACCAACTTCATGCATTTAAATACTTTTTTTTTTCTTTTCTTGTCGGGGATCTAATTAGGACTCTAAAAATGGAAGCCAAGGTCTCTGTTCGGCCTTGAGGAGCCTGACATTTCTCCTCTGTGAAGCTAGTAAGGAATATGATAATAGAACTTTATGTCGTGTTCATGCTAATGTTGGACTTTGTGGTCATCCTGTTAAGGTCAATTAACATATGGCGAATAAATGTCACTTCCTGTGATACTACCGCTGATGTCAATACACAGCATTTGATAAAAGCCATATATAGCAGATGTATTCATATTATAGGACATCATTTCACACCTGTTTGTATGCACTCTAGGAAGCATGAAATGCCTCCAGGGACGTTAATTACATGCCTGCAGGCGAATGGTGCGCCATTTTGTCATTTTTCATGTTTTTTTTTGTTGTTGTTTTTTTCTTTTTTTTTAATGACATCATAGATTAGCAATGTAACTTCCGGTTCTGGTTACCATTTTGATTAGCTAACTAAAAGGATGCTATTAAAGAATATTTTGTGATTTTATATACATTTGTACATATGTACATTTTCCTTTCTTTTTTTTAATTTAATTTTATTTTTTTTTTAATTTTTTAGCATTGTGTGTAACAAATAATATTCAAAAGAAGGATAGTACCGAAACTATAATCACTCAGATAATGAATGAATGAATGAATTGTCTGAGGGCTATGAAATGCATTAAAAAAAAATTAAAAATTAGCATGAAAATGATTATAATGCATCACAGCATATCATAGCCACCCTCTGCATGCCCCCCTAGTGGATGTAAGCAGCAGAGAATCAGCAAGCGCTCTTCTCAAGAAAGAAGAAACACCTATCAGTTGTTGCAAATTAATTAAAAATTAACAACTTTTTATCTTTAAGCCCCCCTCCCAAAAAAAAAAAAAATCAATATATATTTTGTAAAAATTCTAAATAAATAACAGCTTTCAAACACTGAATCCCCGTGAAGGTCAGACTAGTAGTGTGATCAGTGCATACTGAAGAGGATTTGAAATTAATCCAGCGTCACCTTCACTTAATTAAACAGGATCCTCGAGAGGGTCACTGTTGGTTGACTGCCCACATCGAGGGCCTCCTTTGCTGGGTGATTGACCGGCCGGCAGCCCCACTGCTCTGGTGCCACCAGAGGCCCCTGTTTTGAGTGGAAAAAAACAAATATACATTGAGTTTCTATTTTAATTTTCCCTACATAGACATGATAGTGACAAAATAACATGAAGCAGAAAGCCCCCCCCCCCCATCTTTTTTTTTCTGTTGCCTTGTTTCCATGGACACATCATTAGAGAAGTTCCCCAGCTGGCTCCCACTGCCTGCTGGAATAACAAGTGAAGCGGTTATTTATATGACCTGTTCTCATGTGCACTCTTTTTTTTTTTTTTTTTTTTACACGGTGATGAGTTATTTTAATTGCTTTAGCTAATTATTTTATTTATTCACGGTGCTTTTGATTGATTGCGGCCCTTTGAATGATATAATTGGGATCAAGTCACCTCCAAATAATACTGTCACCTTTCGGAATGATGTCACTATCCCATTGTTTGCCTTCCTTATTTTTTTTTTAACACTCTTTCATTGGTTTCGCAATATAATTTCAGTTTATGATAACTACAATAACTTCCTTTCATAAGGAACTCAAGTTTTTCCAAGGTATATAGAAGAGCAGAATGCTTAGAACCACAGTTTCTGACATATTCTGTATTTATTCATTATTTATTCATTACTTATACAAAATTTACCATTACAAACCATTACTGAGTGTTTATCTGTGTGTACCATTTGCGCCACCCTCAGGCAGAGCAGAGAACTGAAGAAATAATGTAGTGTTTGTTTACAAATACATTGATACTGTGCATACTGTGTGTTGTATATGTTGTATAATTGTGTATTATGTATGTAAATTACAGCCTATGCAGTATATATATATATGAGCTTGTTTTATATACTAAGAATAATTGTTTACAAATTGTACACTGCACACTTCTAACATTTTTAAAAAAATTATATTCTTATTTTATGTTCATATTTTATTGTATGTAAATATCGCTGCTGGAGCAAAGGAATTTCCTGTTATTTTGTTTTGTTATTTGTCCGCCTGGCCGATAGAGGGCAGTCATCCATATTTAAAGCTATGACGCGCACGTCTGCCAAAACAAACAACAACGGGAAGTAGAAACAGAAGGGGACGCTGCTATATGGTGAGCTAGCTCAAATGTACGTCCAAATATGTTAATAATTACAGGATAAATTAATATTTGAAACGTATTCTACGTGGAACAACACATAAGGGATACAATGGAAGACTGTAGCTCCCTGTTGTACCCGAACCTCTCGGATAAACAGCACCGGTGCCGTTTTTTCTTCCCCTGTGTGTGTAGCTAGCCTTAGCCACATATGCTAATACCGCCGCTCTCCGACCAAAAGGGTAGCCGAAGTTGGTGCGTCGCTATGCGGCAGTCGACCGCAGAGTAAGGAAGAAAACTCCAATGGAAGTCGCCCCCACAACGGATTGACCTTTTAAGGAAATGTAGCAGACGTGCCCCCGCCGAGAGATAGCGCAGCATGTTGTTTAAGTACAGCTGAGGCGTCGACTACATCCAGGAAGAAGCACATTAGTGACAATGTTATCCCCGGCTAAAGGTTAGCTAACGCAGCTCGGGTTGCTGCGTTTTGAGCGATGGGGGAGTGCGCGACACGCCGCCTCTGAGGTCTCTTTTGACGGCTGGTTGGCTGGCTGGCGTTTGTGTTATCATGTCCTGCAAAGCCGCAACCAAGGACAAGAAGACGAGCTTCGGGAAGAAGCTGTTCAGACGGGGCTCTGTCCGCTCCGTGGGCAGTTTCATGAGCAGAGTCCTGAGGACACTGACAGCCTTGTCCCACTTTGGATCTGAAGTGCAAACAGAAGATGACAAAGATGATGGAGGCTTCTCCACCTTTAAAGCCGGAGCCAAGGACGCTCTCATGGAGGATGGGGACCTCGGGGTTTTTCTCTCCGGGGAGAGGGTCCCCGGCTTGGCCGGGCTGAAGAACCACGGCAATACCTGCTTCATGAATGCCATTCTGCAGTGCCTCAGCAACACGGAGCTTTTTGCAGAGTACCTCGTTTTGGAGCAGTACAAAGACGAGGGATTAGATTTGGACAAACCAAAGACAAATGGCGTCCATCTGCAGAAGAAGGGACCGCTGTCCAAGGGGGAAGTGACTGAACAGTTGTCCGGACTTGTCCGGGCTTTATGGACGTTCGAGTATACCCCTCAACACAGCCGAGACTTTAAGGTAAGACCTCACAGTTGTTGAGCTGGAACCTATCCCAGGCATGCATCACTTTGCATAAACAACCTTTCACACTCACATTCTGCTAATTTATGCAACTTTGCAACCTGTTATCTGTACGGAACAGAATGCAAACAATCCATAGGCTCAAAACAGTATATGTAACTGTATAGTAAAATACAGTAAACCTCGGATATATCGGACTCGGATATATCGGAAATTTGCTCACAACGGACAGATAAAAAAAGAACCAATTTTTCTGTAATGCATTTCCAATAAAAATTCATTGCATATATCGGATTTTTTATAACGGATTTCGCCTATTTCGGACAAAATCTCCAGTTCCGTTCCGATGCATTTCCATTAAATTTCCCTCGCATATATCGGATGGCCGCATCGTGGCGCTCCGATTCGCCGAACCGTGACAGGCCGCTATACGACGTCATTTGCAGCGTTTGCAGCGTTGCCTGCGCGTCCAGGTACATTGGAAACATAGTCAAGGAAGTGCCTTTTTATTACGGATAAAATCCGATTTACACATATACCGGATATAAATCCGATATATGCGTAAAACTGACATTTTCCGGTATACGCATATAACGGATTTCGCTTATATCGGACAAAACCAGTGGGAACAATTGAATCCGATATATCCGAGGTTTACTGTAGTACTGGAATGTATTGTCAGTTGTTAAACAATAGAAACTGATGTTATTCACAAATCTTTACAATCGAGCTGCTCTTTGTAAGAGTTAATCCGTCCATTATAACCCCTTTGTTGCAGAACGTGGTGTCGAAAAATGCCACTCAATTTAAAGGCAACGCGCAGCACGACGCTCAAGAGTTCCTGCTGTGGCTTCTGGACCGAGTTCACGAGGACCTCAACACCGTCAACCCCATCGGCAGGCCGACCATAAAGGTGAGCGGTCGGTGTCGGAAGAGTGCTTCTACAGCAGCTTTGCATTATTTATGACTTTTAGCTCATAAAAAAAAAGAAACGCGTTTGTGCTTGTTCAGCCACCTATTGAGGAGGATGACCAACACGCAGAGGGACCCTCCCCGCCTCTCTCAGCCGGTTCCTTTGTACAAGAACTCTTTCAGGCTCAGTACAGGTAAGTGTCATGTCTGCTACGTCTATCCACGTGATGCTTTGACTCATGTTTGTGCACCAACAGGTCTTCTCTCACGTGTCCGCATTGCCAAAAACAGAGCAATACCTTCGACCCCTTCCTCTGCATCTCCTTACCCATCCCACTGCCACACACGCGGTAAGTGCACAAAATAAAGCATATAGAGGTAGAAGAACGTTGTACAGTAAACCTCGGATATATCGGAAATTCGCTCACAACGGACAGATAAAAAAGAACCGATTTTTCTGTAATGCATTTCCAATAAAAATTCATTGCATATATCGGATTTTTTTATAACGGATTTCGCCTATTTCGGACAAAATCTCCAGTCCCGTTCCAATGCATTGCCATTAAATTTCCCTCGCATATATCGGATGGCCGCATCGTTATGCTAATCTTGTTGATGTCACTGGCTATTGTCTTTCTCCTGGCTCCAGATTTAGGACAAATATAAAAGTGAGTGACGTCAATAATAATTCACAGCAGTGAATGAGATCTTAACCTCACTATTGGAAATAACGTAGGCCTGACGGGCGTAACAGGGCCTAGCTTAATTAACAATTTGTTATGCTCAGAGTCCAATAAAGTTAAATTCTCATTACCTTACGTCTCTTTTCATTGCCCAGTCCAGGTACATTGGAAACATAGTCAAGGAAGTGCCTTTTTATAACGGATAAAATCCGATCTACGCATATACCGGATATAAATCCGATATATGCGTAAAACGGACATTTTCCGGTATACGCATATAACGGATTTCGCTTATATCGGACAAAACCAGTGGGAACAATTTAATCCGATATATCCGAGGTTTACTGTACTTAAGGATGGTAATGTGTGTATACCCCGCCCTGCTTTTACTTATGTTTTAACTGTGTATTAACCAATGAATGTTGTATTTTGGTGTGTCTTCTATTCTGTTTACTTGCTTTATTCAACTTCATTCTTCTGTAAAGTGTCTTTGAGTATTTTGAAAAGCGCTATACAAATAAAATGTATTATTATTATTATTATTATTATCTTTGACAGGCCGTTGTATGTCACGGTGGTCTACCAGGGGAAGTACTCTCACTGCTTGAGAATCGGGGTGGCTGTGCCCCTCAACAGTACTGTGTATCGCCTTCGAGATGCTGTGTCGCATGAAACCAAGATGCCGATGGATCAGGTTTTTTTTTTTTTAATTACTGCTCTTTCACAACATCATACATAATTCACAGTGCCAGTGATGCACATCAGCGAATCATTTTATTATTTATGTCGCTGTAATTTGTTAAAGCAAAACACATTCCGCTTTGACTGGTGTGCATTTTTAAAGTGCACCATTAACTTCCTGTTTCTTACAGTTCATTTTGACTGAAATGTACTACGACGGTTTCCACCGCTCCTTCTGCGATGATGACGATGACCTCAACATCATCCAAGAGAGCGACTCCATCTTTGCCTTTGAGACTCCGGAGATGTTTAAACTGGAAAGCCTACGCACAAAAAGAGGCGAGACCTTTATACTGTTTTTTTTTTTGTTGGCTTTCTTTTATGCAGATTTAACTTTTTACCTTCTTGCAGGAAGTCTTCTGGCCAACCTGAATCATAATAACTTGAAGTACGGGATGGAAAACGGTCGGACGCCGTCTTTCATGCAGGGGGCGGGGACCCCTGTGGCGTCGCCCAATAAAAACCTGGCACCTGAGAAGATGATCCTCCTGGTGTGCAATAGAGCCTGTACTGGCCATCAAGCAAAGAGGTACCGAATCATGCTTTAGTTCCATAATAATTCTTTTTGCGACCAGGAAGTGTAGTCCAGATTTTTAGCTTCGTCATAAAAAAAAATGGTGTCTTCTGACATAATAGAAATGTGTTACTAACCGATAATGCATCATGGTTGTCATCGTAGGTTCGGCCTGCCTTTTGTCCTCTACATGGACCGCACAGCCACCTGGGACACGCTCCAGAAAGAGATCCTGGAGAAAATGCGCCATCTTCTTCGACCTGGAGTTTATATTCAGGTAGGAAGTAACGACGGTTCATACTAGGTTTAGGTCAAGTGAAGAAAATTAGCGGAATAACGTCCGCCTGTACCTTGTAGGTGGGGCCTTTCAGTCTTCGGGTGGTCGGCGTGGTGGGGATCACCTATCTCCTTCCGCAGGATGAGCGACCACTGTGTCACCCGACTGTGGAGAGGTCAGTTGCATGCATGGGGGCAGCTGCACACACAAAGTATTGACACTTGATCATTTCCAGTAGATACAATACAGCAGTACAATATGTACACTGACTACTCTAAAGTGTCATTTCTTTAGTATTGTCAAATGCTCCGTTTTTTCCAGTCGCCACTGAATAGGTTGCAGTTTGTTTATCGTCTTCACAATACTAAGATCACATGCTTCGGTGACAGGCCGTAGCACGTCCGCTAAGATGCCAGTTTAACGTGTTTTTTTTTTTTTTTTCTTCTACTCCTGTTTGTGGCCTACATTCAGCAAGCTAGAACACCACTGTTACGCAAAGGTGTATCAGTCAAAAGTGCAGAGTTTTTGTCCCGAGGCGAGCTGAAATATGTACAGTGAACTTTGAACACGGTTTGAGTCACAAAGTACTATCTAATAACATTCAATATTGTTTTTGTATGTGTGAAGCTTCTATTTTCTCCCATGTGTTTAGAATAAACGACACATAATTGCACATGTGGCTCATTTAACGCGAAGACCGTTTTTTTTTTTTTTACCTCAAAATAACTTAAAATAACTTCAGTTAACCAGTCACAAATTACTGTTTTCTTTATTATTGTATGTCGTGTTTACAGAGCATACAAATCCTGTGGACAGGGTGGACCGCCGCACGTGAAGATTGTGGTGGAGTGGGACAAAGAGACCAAAGACTAGTGAGTGGGATGATAACAGCATATTTAGTAAAACTTGATTAACTTGCTTTCAAAAACAAATATGACATTTAGTATGCTATTCACTGTTCTAATTAAAGCCTAATAAACTCGTTAAAAAGCACAATTAGTGTACAATCCAATGTGGTCCCGTGGTTTTAACATATAAAAGTTAATGTGATTTTTTTTTTAATTCAATTGCAGTTTGTTCGGACACACAGAGGAGGAATACATACCCGATGCAGAGAGTGTATATCTGCACAGGGAGCAGCACCACCACCCCCAGGCCTGCACTCTGGCTCAGTGCTTTCAGCTCTACACTAAAGAGGAGCAGGTAGCACACAAATCACAACTTAATTACATATGCAAGGTTAACGTGGTCGTCCCGAAGCGATAGTTTGACAAGGACAAAAAGCACAGAGGCTAATTTGGTTGCCTAAAGTGGCTGCCCCAAAAAAAACGCAAACTAAACAGTAAAGTTCGCCGTGGGACCGTTTCAGACGGAATAAAGCTAATTTCAGTGTGAATACCGCAAAGGTCAAGGATTATGCAGTAGCAATATCATTATGTAGCAGTATTATCCGTTTTTCTCAGTCAGGGGGAAGATTTCCTCCATGTTGATCTCAGTGTTCACTCCGGCGCTAAAAACAGAATGGTTTCTTTCTGTGGCTTCACTGTGTTTGACTGCTAATGCTACGTTTGGACTAACCTAGACACGTGAAGCCAGGACCAACATAAACATTGTGGCTGCTCTGCAAAGGAATTTAAGAGGGGGATAAAAAAAAAAAAAAGACGGTGTCTCATTCTGTGTGAGGCCTTATTTTATTTTTTTTACAAGCAGGGCTTTTGGAGCTGATCCTTGATGGCCGTCGCTCTGGTTCTTGTGTTTCAGCTGGCCCCGGACGACGCCTGGCGCTGCCCCCACTGCAAGCAGCTACAGCAGGGCCGCATTAAGCTCAGTCTGTGGACGCTGCCCGATGTGCTAATACTACACCTCAAGAGGTTCAGACAGGTAATTCAACTCTGTCTTGTTTTCGGGAATCCTCAAGTGGGTGCCAACCACCCCTCCGTGTTCTCAGGAGGGGGACCGCAGGGTGAAGATGCAGAACATGGTGCGGTTCCCGCTGATGGGCATGGACATGGCGCCGCACGTGGTGAAGAGAAGCCAGAGTAGCTGGAGTTTACCCTCCCACTGGTCACCATGGCGACGACCCTACGGCCTGGGGAGAAACCCGGACGATTTCCTGTACGACCTGTACGCCGTGTGCAACCATCACGGGAGCATGCACGGGGGCCACTACACTGGTAACACAAACCCGCAACGTTAGCATTGCAGAGATGCGCCGTCTTGCTCATGAAATGTTTATTTTTGTGCAGCCTACTGCAAGAACTCTGTTGACGGTCAGTGGTACTGCTTCGATGACAGCGAGGTTTCACCAGTCGCCGATGACAACGTGTGTCAACAAACTGCCTACATACTATTCTACCAGCGGAGGACTGCCATCCCCTCCTGGTCCGCCAACAGCTCTGTTGCTGGTAGGCTTCTTAATCACACCTCATTTTCCAGTCCAGGTCATTTACCTAAAAAATCAATAAATAAATGTGTGTGTTTATATATATGTACATGTACACATGTATACATGTACACATGTACACATGTATACATATGTACATGTATATAGATTATATATAGATGTACATGTACATATGTACACATGTGTACACATACATGTACACGTACATCTATATATCTATATATAGATTATTTTATATTACCTTATCTTACCTTATTAGATTATATTATCTTGTATTAGATTATCTTATATTATCTTATCTTACCTTAGATTACATTATCTTATATTAGATTAAATTATATTAGATTATATTATCTTAGATTATATTATATTATCTTAGATTATCTTAGATTATATTATATTATCTTAGATTATCTTAGATTATATTATCTTAGATTATCTTATATTAGATTATATTAAATTATATTAGATTATCTTATCTTAGATTATCTTATATTATCTTAGATTAGATTATATTAAATTATATTAGATTATCTTATCTTAGATTATCTTTTCTTAGATTATATTAGATTATCTTATCTTAGATTATCTTTTCTTAGATTAGATTATCTTAGATTAGATTGAATTATATTAGATTATCTTATCTTAGATTATCTTATCTTAGATTATTTTAGATTAGATTAAATTATATTAGATTATCTTATCTTGATTATCTTTTCTTAGATTAGATTATCTTAGATTATCTTATATTAGATTATATTAAATTACATTAGATTATCTTATCTTAGATTATCTTTTCGTAGATTATATTATCTTGGATTGTCTTTTCTTAGATTATCTTAGACTAGTATAATATAATCCAATATAAACTAATCTAAAATAATCTAATAATTACCTTGCAGGCTCTACCAGTTCTTCCTTGTGTGACCACTGGATCAACAGACTGCCTGGTAGTAGACCTGCTAGCCTGGCCTCCGGCGCCTCATCCAGACGCACTTCCCTGGCCTCGCTGGCGGAGTCAGTGGAGTTTCCTGGAGAGCGTAGCGAAGACGACGGTGAGACAATGCTTGGATTGTACGGTTTCGTTTTTTTGTTTTTTTTTACCTTTTGAGATTGCTGACAAGGGACAAATCCTTGAGTCCTTCTGAAGCCGCACCATTAGTGGAGATTCCAACGTGGTTTCAAGTTCATCCTTAAAAGCGGCCTCTACAATAACAACATCCTGGAATGAGAATCAAACATCAACTTCCCAGTTTAGTGAGCTAAAGCTCCAGAAACCATTGCGACATGACGGGTCTTGGCCCAGGCGAGGCTCGCTAGGCCGTGTGAAACTGAAACAGATGTGAGCTTGGCCTGCTGCTTTGTGGTCGACGTGAAATGAGGACTCGCACTGCAGACTGCCGCCTCAGCATATGGTTACCAGGAGCGTGGCCAGAACATACGGCGTTATGTAATTGGCTCTTAGGTTTCACTTGCCTGATGTCTTCATCTCTTTGCTTTCAAGGTGGTTTCTCCGTCCGCCCTTTTGTGAGGAGCATCCAACGTCAGAGCTTGTCTTCCAGGTCGTCCATAGCCAGTCCGTTAGCCTACAGCGACAGCGGCATCAAACCCTCGTGGTCTCTCTCTGCCAAGCTGCAAATGAGGTCCAACTCACCGTCGCGCTTCTCCCTCGACTCTCGCTGCTCTCCGCCTCTCGAGAGGATCGGCGAGGCCTGCGACGACCGCGTGTCCACGTCCTGCTTCGGCAGCTACAGCCGCCACGAGCGCTACTTCGGCAGCAGGACTCCCTTGTCCGCGGTGGAGAGCAACTACGGCGAACAGGACAACAACAAGCGTTTCCTGGATATGATGTACTGCCGGGCTCCCACGCCTGCGGAGAAGAAGACATCCAAAAATGAGGCGACGGAAAATAACAACCAGATCACAGCCATCGACCAAAACATCCTTCCATCTCAAGCCACTCCTTCCAAGGAGCAGAAACGTAAGAGCAGCATCGGAGGTTTCGCATCCAAACCGGAAAGCACAACCTCCACGAAACCTGGCAAAGTGGAGCAAGAAAAAACCTCCAAAAAACGTCTGTGTTCCACACACAAGCCTCCATCATCATCATCCGAGACCCCATCCGGCACACCGGTGAAAGGCAAAAAGGTGAGCGTCACTAAAGAGAAGAACATCACAACGAAGAAAAGCACTTCAACACCGAGCGGGACCCCCTCCAAAACAAAAGACATGCCCCCACCTCTTGAGGCGACGCCACAACACAGGCTGTGTGTCCGCTCCACGCCTCAGTCGTCCGCGTCTCCTTCCCCGACCGCAAAGAAGAACCCGAGCGTTCCCGAGAAGAACCCGAAGAAGCGTGTAGTGGAGAGGAGCTTCAGCAGGGATTCCGTGGTCAACAGCCCGAGAGGAAGCTCCGCCGCACGCTCGTCTTTCTCCAAGACCGTTGAAAGCAACCGGCGGACGGTGCGGAGCTCCAGCAGCAGCTCCTCCGTCACCAGCCTCCGCTCGCCTAGCGTGTCCACCAGGGATCTGCAACGCAGCAGCAAGTCAGAAGAAAAAGGTTTGTCGTTTTTTAAAAGCGCTCTAAGACAACGGGAAAGCCGCCGGTCGGCTGACCTCGGCAAGAGCAGCCTGCTCTTCAAAAGAGCCTCGGAGAGGACGTGCAAACAGAACGGGCAGGCCGGCGCGGAGAACACCAAAACATCGACAGACGTCGCGTCTCAGCCGCCGCTCGCAGACGCGCCCGAGAAAAAAAGCGAGGCAAAGGAGTCCTCCAAGACCGCCGGCTCGCTCGGTCGCTCTCTGCTCCACGTGGGCAAGTCAAAGTCTTCCGCCTCCGACGCCGCTCTCAAAACGCCGGCAAACGGGAAGAAGCCTCCTCCGGAAAGGAAGGCGTCTTCCCGGAAGCTGTCGTCGAGCATGCAATCACCCGCACGTGCAACGCAGCGGCCTCAGTGACGCCACCATCGTACGTACTTTTCCCTTCTTACTCAATGCAGCTACTGTACATTCTCTGTGCCTACGTTCCACTGAGCATTGCTTTCGAAACCGACATTTCCAAAAGTACCCGAACCTAACACACAGGAAACTCGACTCAAATTAGCTTCCTCGTCTGTGGTCATTTGTGGCGACCACGCGCAAACACGCACATTCACGAAATGGAAAACGTTTCATTCCGAGTAACAATATTTTTTTTTACGTTTTGGAAATTGACGATTTTGACCAATCACGTTCCTTCATACATAAGTGTCCGAGATTAGGAGTCAGAGCTCCTTTTCTCCACAGCAGAATAAAAAAAAAAATAAGCATTGAAATTGGTCCATTTTCCAGATATTTTACAAATATTTTCTTTAAATAAAATTTTATGATAGAAATGTATTTTATAAAAAAAAATTGTCTTAAACATTTTGGAATGAAACCCTTTAAAAAAATTGCTCTCTCGATATATATATATATATAGCTATAGATGCGTCTGTATAGAAGGTAAAAAATATGTACTGTTATTTCCTAAAGCAAAGTCAAAACAATCTTAAGCGCCTTTCAAATACTAATAATAAAAAAAAAATACTTGGTAGTCTACTGCTGTATGCATCACTGAGTAGGAATGTTATATTGTTCTGCACTTTGTATAGACGAGTAGTTTCCTTCCTCCTGTAGCAGAAATATAAATATACAAACACTAACTTAATAATATTAACTTTCACATGTCTTCTAAACATCATTTTACATATCATGAAGTAGTTCCGGGCCTTATACGTAGTAAAAAAAAAAGTACATTCTCCACATGGTGCTGAAACCGGACGCTGTTCCAGTCTGACAGTTTTAACACCAGAACTAGAATCTGATCGGCAGCGCCCGTCTGGTACCTCATTTTCTGGGACTGTATATTATGATTATGGAAAAAAAAAACACACTATGATGCTTGCTGGCCTTGTTACAACCCTCGACAACCAACAGTCTCTGTGTTTCTTATGTAGACCAATCCAGAATATA